>NC_135215.1:11084891-11119891 GCF_052324685.1 Brachyhypopomus gauderio | reverse complement strand
ATTCATCTCTTTGCTGTCCTGTACTTCCTGTAGTCTTGTTCTTCATTCATCTCTTTGCTGTCCTGTCCTTCCTGTAGTCTTGTTCTTCATTCATCTCTTTGCTGTCCTGTCCTTCCTGTAGTCCTCATCTTTTTACTTTCACTGCTTCGGCTCATTTGACCGTTGCCTCATTTTTAGTACTCTTTACAATAATAATTAAAAAAATCTTTATATTATGCTTTATTTATGATTATATGATTCATTTAGAATCAATTTGAACATCTGTGAAAGTAGCTGTTTATAGTAATAATGGTAATAATCACCATCATTATATGGGTGATTATTATATATTATATCATAGGACAAGTCATTGATCTAAGATGGAGTTTACTTTTCATATCCTAATGAACATGGTAACCTGAACAATGGGGTTGCTGATCCAGCAATAGCGTTCATGGCACATTAGGACTCCTACTTGTACTGCTTATGACAGTGGGACACGACCTCTCCTGGAGGTGTTTTTGTTTCCATTCAATAATCCATAAACCATCTTATTTCTGGGTGAACAGAAAAGCAGTTTGCACAATAAGTCTCAATGTGGAGACTGTTAAAACCTGACAGCATATTTTTTAATACTTCTAGCATCAGCATTCGAGTCCTGATTATACCACTGAAATAAATACTTAAGCCCAAACGGTCTCGATGGGCTCATTGAGGCCGTACACACTTGGCTTTTCTCCACGGTGTTAGAGTGCTAAGTCCCTGAAAGCTGATTGAGAATGATTGCTATTTATGGTGACTCCTGCTGATAATTGTATTGGAGACACACATCTAATACAGATTCAACAGTGGTTCTTTTCTTAACTTTGAAGCCTCCCACATAGCTGCTCTAATGTGTGGACCCAAAAGAAAGTTTTCAAAGTAACACTCTAGATGCATGCAAACGTTAGTATCAGTAGTGCTATTTCGGTAGACATATTACTAATGAGAGAGAGGAGGGGAAGATCTACACAGCTCGTCCCTGTTAGCTTGAAGGATGCCAGAAAAAAACACTTCTCTCCCTTTAAACTTCAGTGATATTGTTTGTTGTTGGAGTTCAAAGCCTAGCAACAAAATCCCTCTTCTTCCAACTGCCACTCACAAAGAGTGTTTTCATTAGAAACTGGGCCAGTCTCATCAAAGCCATTTGTTTTAGGGAGCTTGAGAAGGAAGTATGCTATTCTAAGGTTATTCCCCACTGCCCACATCTCCGCTGTTTGAGAAAGGAAGTCTGTGTGTATAGAGAGTGTGTCTTTGTGCTTTTGTGTGGGTGTATGTGTGTGCATGTGTGCATAATCCATACCTGCCAGCATTCAGTTGAGAAAATAGAAAAGATCCTTCAGCAATCAGTCTAGCCCAAAAACAATCAAGACTTTGAACTTACACACACTTGTTCTTACACAAGAATCATTGTGCTAAATGTGTGCTTGTGCAATAATAATAATAAAAACTACCATAACTCTGTTATATTTTGAAATATAGGATTCAACAGTAGATAATTAAACATGATTGTCTATAAACAAAAACGTAATTGAGCATTGCAAAAGAGACCAAATTAAGCATAGACACCAGAAACAAAAAACACACAGAAAACACAACCAAAGTGAGTCAGTAGTCATGTGGGAGGGGCCTGGCTGGGGATTCCTCAGACATGTTAATGTAAAGGATCTGCAGTGGTGGCCTGAGTGTGCGGCTGCAGGGGAAGCCTAAAGGATCTGGGCCACGTGCTGGAGTGATACATCATGTATGGCCTTCAAGGCTATTTAAAGGAATCTGTGTCGAAGGCCTAATCAGCGCAGTTTGTGTCGAACGGGTGTGGCACAGACTGATGTTTACCTGCCATGGCTGTGTCTAGCTGCGGGGGTCTAGCTGCAGGGGTCTAGCTGCAGAGATCTAGCTGCACAGGTCTAGCTGCAGAGATCTAGCTGCACAGGTCTAGCTCCTGTATCTGCCATGGGCTTATTTCAACGAACACAGACAAATGAACGAGCCTATGACGACCTCAGAGAAGAAGCCTGATGTTCAGCTCTGCTGGTATAGGACGTTCTTACATCTTACATGAGTCTAATTTAGTAGATGAGGGTCCTGCAGTAGTGAAGTCGTGAACTGAAGGAAGCCATGCGCTGCTGTTTCAGCACCGTGTTATTGAGTATGGGGCAGTTATATTGAGTATGGGGCAGCTATATTGAGTATGGGGCAGCTATATTGAGTATGGGGCAGTTATATTGAGTATGGGGCAGCTATATTGAGTATGGGGCAGTTATATTGAGTATGGGGCAGTTATATTGAGTATGGGGCAGCTATATTGAGTATGGGGCAGCTATATTGAGTATGGGGCAGCTATATTGAGCATGGGGCAGAGTTCAAAAATGCAAATAAGCAGTCTTGATGGTATTCATAAGAATCAAGGCGAGTGGTGAGTGAACTATGACACTGACAGAATGAGGTTTGACCCAGTCCTCCAGTGCCAGTGATGCTGACAGCAGGGAGATGGACAGTACGTATGAGGAACTACTGAACGCAGAGCTAAAGCCCACGAGGAGAACACTATGGTTCTTAACCGCAGAATCCAACGACAACCGACAATCCAATGACAACAGTGGCCTTGATGACAGTCAGAAGGATGCACATCTGTTCTCTTCAGCAGCTCTTTAGTTCATCCACGAATCAGGAGAATCAGTTGGCAAAGCTATTTGTACCCTGTCCTGTTCCCTGTTGATATGCGAGTGTGTCCTAAGCTTATGGTTTGTAATATAATGTATTGTGTGTGTTACCACAAGAAACTTTCTGTGTGTCCTTTGTAGGGGAATCTGCAGATCCACCAGGTTCATGTTGGGCAGGATGGACAGGTAAGACATTGTCTTTATTTCTTTGTTTCTTTCTTTATCTCACTCTATCAGTTTTTTTCTTCTCTCCCCCCTGGGAAGAATATGATGTTTTGGACATGGTGCTCTGCCAATATTTTATTCACATTAAAAAATCAAACACAGAAATTCAAACACACAGCTAAGATTCCTGTAGATATCACACTATGTGTGTGTATGTGTGTGAGAGAGAGAGATATGTGCAAAAGAAAGTGAAGCTTGATCAATATGTGATTGATCAATACAGCATGTCCGTAGCCCTGCCTTTTTGTTATTTTTTGCTATTTTGTTTAGTTAATAAGTTGTTACTGTGCAAAATAACAGATATCGATATCCTAATGGTTTGTTAATAGCTCCTTTTCTATGTCTGGTTGTCACTTGCCATTTCGGATACATCCATATCTGGTTTTGCCAGCATGCTGTATGTTTCAACCTGACAGGATCTGTTTTTCACCTGTTTGAGAACAGAGAGGAGCCATTTTTTTCAGTTTTACTTTTCAAATTCACATTACGCTTATTTCCTTTTCCTATGTGAGACTATGTGTTGCTGCTTCCGAGCTATTTATTATCAATGTAGAAATGCCAGTGTAGTAAATGCACTCACATTGTCCATGTGACGTACAACGATCCATACAACACCCACAACAGTGAAAGCACTGGAAAGGCTATAAAAGCTAAGGGCTACCAATACATCTTAAATGCACTTACTGTGTGGGGCGTGGTGAATATTTATTTCTTTATTTTTCTGTGCTAAACAAAGTAAAGCATATATTGAGTCATATATTGAGTTCTCCACAAGCTCTCCGTGAGAGAGGGGCTGTATATCGAACTCCTGAAGCTGCTGTGAACTCAGGCTGCCATGTCATCTTTCACTTTACAGACTGCACCATAAACAACCTTTTATTTCACTTATGGTGCAGCCTGCAAGCATCTGGACAACGTATTTTTTGTTGCTTTAGGTTTATATGTTATCACATTGCATTTGAAATGTGCAGTGTCAAAAAGTAAAGAATGTCAGTTTTAATTTGAACGATATTTATATATGTATTGTGTGAACTGTAAAGTCATCCTGACCCTTTTTTGCACAGGGTCTCTTCAGGGGAGCATAATTTCCTTGTTTGTCCTTGACCAGCTGTGTCTTTACATCATTAGTTCATGCACAGGATGGCTAGTTCTAGAGTCGATACTGGATGTAGCATTCACATCTGGAGTCTAAGCATGAGGACCAGTGAGGTGTCAGTGCTAATAAAGCAAAACATAATAAATTTTGATTATATGCAATGTGAAAAATCTAAATAAATGATCCAGAGACGCAGCCAAAATGTGAGGTGTGTCTGCATGCACAGTTATTAAACATGGCACGCTGGTGAGCACAGTAATAGTCAACAGCCTTGTGAAGAAGGAACAGTTGAATGGCTCATAAACACGAACTGGGATGTAAACATGGATTTGTTAAAGACTACGATAAAGATATAAATAATTTAAGCATGACTAAAACGTTTAACAGGCGATGCAAATCCCTCGTAAGCCTAAACAATAAATAAAACTGGGGGTTCAAGTTGCTTGACGAAGCAGAAAAAGAGAAAATGAGGATTAACCTGTCGAGCGTTGTATAAAGTAAGCATGGCATAAAAGGATCTGTCCTTTAGCAAACACACAGATAGCAGGAACAGGAGAATAGCTTACATTTTAACGGCTTAATCCCTCAAAACGTTTTAACAACCAAATCCCGTTTGGTTTGGAGAAGGACGGCGGTGTGAGGCGTACCGCTAAAGCAGCTGTGGGTTTACAAGGCCAACAAGCCCGACGGTTTCGTCAGTTTACCGACACACACAGTTACTGAAGAAGAGACTAGCAAAGGCTGAGAGGAGCCGTCAGCGAGCAGGCCCGTGTGGGGCCGGGCGGCACCTCCCTCCAGTGCAGCATCTGGTGATGTCTCTGGGTCGCACATGTCAGGCACTTAACCTGATTGCATATGGTTTGCAGCCAAGTACCAAACAAGATCATTTTATTTAAGATTATGTTAATTTGTGCAATTACTCATGGTCCCTGAAATGGTGGGGGTGAATAGGGTTTAAAAAAGTTGTGGTTAACCCAATATAGATCTAAATACTCTTAAATTAAGTCAACATTCTGTACTTGAACGTTATTACTTGTGTTTCATGTTAAATCCAATAGCCTGCAGAACAGAGTCAAAACAACACATTCTATCACTGTCCCATTCCTCACAGACTGTATTGTGTTTCATTGGTGTCTGAAACATGAAGCGAAGTGATGTGCAGGCCAACGCAAACACACTGTGACTTATTCCTCTAACCTTGTGTTCCAGGTCTGACTTTTCACACAAGCACAAACTACGGGGCCGTTTCCCCTTCTTCATGAGTGCGATTCTCATGGATGGGCACAGAAATAACGCTTAGCACTGTCATCAGCTTTCTGATACCGGTGTCATCACCACGTTATCCATGTTCAGAGATGGGGCGACTTGGCGGTCGGTGGGGTGAGCGGGGCAGGGTGGGGGTAGGTCATGTCTCCACGCGTCTTACGGCAAAAGAGTCTCACAGGCCTGCCCCAGGCCCACTACACGGTATTTCTCTGTAGCTCGTCCCCTGCTCTCTGCATCAGGTCTGTGGGTCCTGGCCAAAGACTTCTCTGTGGCCCTTCTGTCCTCAGCCCTCCTTTTCATCTCGGGCTGCTATACTTAGACTCTCTCTCATCTTCTGTGTGAGTCCTGCTCCCAGCTGGAGGCTCCACTCCCCCCCCCCCCCCCACGGCCCTCAGCTGCACGCGGACCCCTCAGCTCAGCTGTGCGCGCTGGCCGAGTTGCGCTTACCTCTGACATTTTGCTCCCGAATTGTTTGTCTTAAGGTCTGAAGGGCTCTCGGGCTGTGGCGATGCGTACGGTCCGGTCGTGAGCTGAAGCTTTCAGTGGTCAGGGGTGACACAACACTAAGCAGCAGAGTAGTTCATTTCATCTTTGTTGTGCAAATGGCGGTGTCTGGGGAATCGGCAGTGTTTGGGCTTTGCGGTCACGGTGAAGGTCAGTATTTATGTTGTTGTTGACGGTCGCGTTCAGTCAGATGTGGTGGAGCTAAAACTTCTCAGCTAGGTCTGGATTAGATGCCAGGTGAACAGAGACAGCAGAGGTTCTGTGGGCCTGCAGAGGCAGCTGGGACTGCAAAGGTCTGAGAACTGCTTTCATACACCAGTGTTTGGCATGGATATCAGACGTCCTGCTCTATTTTTACATTTACGTTTACCTTTGGTACCTTACCCTATGTTGCAGTATGTGCACTTATCTTGTTGTATACATGTCCTGTAGGGGGTGCAGTAAAAAATAAAAATCTCTTGTTTATCCGCCATGTTGGCTTCTAGATTTGGTTGGCTGTGTAGTCCATTTGCAAGCTTCCTCGAGTTTGGTTATCTGTTCCAGCCCAGCAAAATCTCTTTATCACTTTATGAGCGCATGGTTGGTATCATAGGAGCACATGTCTTTGTGTATAAATCACAAACCTCAAAGCAAGAAGGGTAAAGAGTGGTGGAGGTTTTAAGGTGTGGTGACAGGGCCCAGTGTGAAAACTGCCCTGCATTCTCCTCTTCCTATCAGCAAAGGTCCTGAGATTTACAGTCTGTCAGGCTGCAGTGGTGCTCAGCATCACTCACTGCCCTGCAGGCCCGGTTAGTGCCTGCAGTACCTGTCCAGTGTCTCCCGTCAACACGAGCCCAGCGTCTGCCCGTCCTGAAAGCCTGGGGCTGTTCTTTAGCCTCGACCTGTCTGAGCTCTCTTATCTGATGTTCCTAGCTCCTGCCCTTTGATCCCTCCGCTGCAGAGTCACAGGATGCGTCCGGACGGAGAGATAAGAGCGAGAGACTGATGAGGAGGCGGGCAGGAAGGGGCGAACATGGCCGTCCCTGGCCCTGCGTAGCTTAGTGAGGCCACAGGATCTGGCCAAGGAGCTTCTGGATGTTTTCTCCCCTTCTGTGTGCCTGCTGTTGAAGCTCTTGTGGACCTGCGGCAGCTGGCAGTGCCCGGCCCCCGGTGGTATGAGGCTCCAGGGGTGCAGGATGGGAGCAGACGACTCTCCCGCCCGCCACGCATCTCTCCTCCCGGCTACATCGCCTTCACCTGCACCCTGGGCTGCTCTTGCGTGGAGTGGTGTGTCGGACACCTCCGTGCTGGGGCGTCGTGCCGTGGTGTCAGAACACAGGGCCCGGCCGACGCCAGACCCATACACCTCGACACAGATTGGCTCCCTCCGAGCTGGTATTAGGCCACTGCAGGCAGATTGAATCCATACAGAGAGATCCTGTTATCCGTACTGAAGGTCCAGCCATGTATTAAAGCCAGGAAAGACCTTAGAGCTCAGCTTCCAAACAGCAGCTGGTTGTTTTTATTGTTTATTGTTGGTGTGGTGTGGTTTCTTTTTTTATTTTTATGTGGATGAGGCAGCATTTCATGTTGAATCAGAATGTGTGTTTGTATATGTATGTTTGTATATGTGTGTTTGTATATGTATGTTTGTATGTGGTTTTGTGAGTGTGTGTCCCGTTGCACCGATGTCACACTTCCTGATGTGTAAAATATTTTGTATGAATGGGTTGTTTGTGTTTGTGTTTGTGTCTGGGTGTGTTTATGTTTGAAATCCAGAGCTTCAGGTGCCTGGCATAAAAACATTAAAACCAGATGCTTCCAGTCTTTACAGACTATCTGCTTAAGAACTTAAATTCTCCAGGATTCAACTTGTGATCCAGCGGATACCATAACAGAACCTCTGGTACTTTACCTTTTAGACCTTGAATTAATTTTCCAGTCTCCCCACTGGTGTCATGAGAACAAGGAGGAACGTTAAGCTTTTTCCCCTGACTTCAGAAAAACAAAACTGGCAACACTAGGGCTCGTGTTGCTATGTGGAGTGTGTGTGATGTTGATCTCCTAATGGAACAGTTCATATTTCAAAGCTGTGGTGGATCCAGGTCTGCTCCATTATTTTAAAAGCATGGACACTGATGGCGTCACTGGTGTTTACCCAGACACACTCAGAGGAGCGCATGAGAGTTTGTCTGCTGAGTGGAATGTGTTAGCACTCTGGGGCTGTGCATGGTGGTTTCTTGAGGACACCGATATTGGTTTGTGCGCAAGCATGTGATTTTCTTGTGTTTTTGGGATGGTTTGTGTATATGCAGTCAAGCTTACATTCGTGTAATTGCGCAAGAGAACTGAAGGAATCTCGCGCTAGGTGACTCTGCCCTGTCCAGGTGAGTGGACCCTGGCTACTGGGGCTTTGGGCTAAGGCACTCCAGATGTCACGGGTAGTGTCTCTGTGTGTCTGCTACACACAGCCAAGCAGCCAGCTGGCCCTGCAGCAACACTCTTAATGGGTGCCTAAGTGAGACACACACAAACACGCTCTCACTCTCTCTCTGCCTCGTTGACAAACGCCACAGATTGGCTCGCCCCGCCTGTTGACACGAGTGAAATGAAGGATGATGGAGGCACTGCTCGACGAGCAGATCGTCTTTTGATTGGCTTCCAGTTGGAGGGGACGGTGGGGATTGAAGCGCGGCAGGCCATAAAATCGTCAAGGGAAAGTACAAAGACTTATTGTTTATGCATGTTGCCATGCGTAGTTTGCCATGAGACGTGTGAGTGTGCTGGAGCACCAGGAGGTAAAGGACTGTGTCAGGAGAACATTGAGCATTGAATATGATCCTGCAGCTTTAAATAGCCCCCTTTTAGATGCTGCACTGGGAATCCAGAGCGTACTCCACGTGCGATTACATCTCTGGACTGTTCAGCAAACCTGTGAGAGAGCTGGAGGCTGATCGTTCTCATATTTTACACATCTACAACCTTTTGTGTCGTTTTTAAACGAGTGTACGTGAATTGAAGATAATCCAGGACAAGATAATTAGAAACATTAGAACCATCATGAAGTCATCAATACGCTCAGAAAGGTTTCAGTGATGATAAAAGACACTGACATAAACACACAATCAAGCTTGATTGTTCTGGTCTCAAGAGTACGCATGAGTGCACACTGTAGCTGTGCTGTTACATTTGTAGTAAATTGGTCATTCTTTTTGGCAGCTGGATCCTTGTCCGGTCTTTAACTGCCTTTATCATAGCAGTTGGCCTGTGTTGAAAAAATCGATTTTCCGATTCAGAATCGATTCGCATATGATGATCTGATTATCGATTCGTACGTCCAAAGACGTTTTAAGTGAACTTTTACCCCCGCCTCGTCACTGAATTCACGCATGCGTGCTCGGTCTAACTAACTGTAAAACGACTTGGCGTCGGACAGTGCCGGTAACGACGATAGTCAAATCGGAAATCTAAAAACAGAAGGACAGTTTATCCAGTGTCAGTGACTATTTACAGTTAGTCCGTGTCACTGACCATTTACCCAGTGTTTTTACAGTTTAAAAAAAGTTTAAAATGTTCTTGTAACGTTGGGCGCAAGGCGATGGAGGAGACAGAATCCTTTGCACTTTCCAAATCGTTACATTTATTACATTTACCTAAGCGCAGACAGCGCACATAAAACACGTTTACATAGAACATGTGTGACTCAAACAACGACGAGCACAGGACGCTGCGCGAGCGCAAATTAAATAGACAAACCACATCAACCCCACGTGATTACGAGACGAGCCACAGGTGAGGACTATCACAAGACGCACCCGCACCCACGGAGATACACCGACGTAGACGATTGGACGCAGCGCCCAAAACGGAGGGGTCGGGGACCGTAACGTGAGAGTTCTGTTCTTATATTCTCACTTTAAAGAAAAATACACGTTTACATTTTATACTTTGTTTATTAAGTGTGAGCACTTTTAAAATAAAAATGCATTTGGTAGCAACAGCTTATGGGTGAATTCTTAATTATTTAAATCATAATAATAATGCACTGGTTAGTGTCCCAGTAGGAGCCCACTGTTGCAGATATAGACACCTCAAAGATGTCCTCTGTTTATTGTCCTGGATTACCTTTCTTGAAGGTAGATTTATGATGACCCTTTTCACCAGTCTTCCAGCCATCAGTAACTACCAACTACCAGTAACTATTTGCTGATTAATATCGATATAATACTAGTTTTAACATGTTGCTTCTGTACACAGTCAGGAAACAGCTCAAATACATTTTTAATAACACTAAACCCCGAATTGGATCGAATCGATTAAATCGAAAAAAATCGATTCTTAATCTTCAGAATCGGAATCGGATCGATTCTTGGAATTTGAATCAATACCCAGCCCTACATAGCAGGTATGCTTGGTTTCAGGGCCTTGTCTCTGTAAGAGAGGACCAGAGGGGTGGACCTGCTGGGTCCCAGAGCTTTCTGCAAGGCCTTTGTGGGCAGACCAGGGATAGTTGTTTGTGGGCTAATGGCATCATGGAAAAAGCTGAGGAATTGCCCATTTATGCAGATTCATGCTGGGCGTATACTTGAAAAGACAAGAACTTACTCACCAGAAGTATTTCTTCATTATGATCCAGAGAACTGTCACAAGTTGACTTAAAAAGAGCTCCTTTTACCTCGTATGTCATATAGCACTTGGCAAAATCTGCAAGCCTGCAACCTAAAAAGTGCAGTAAAACATGACTAGCCACTGGAGAGCCTTCAGCGTGGCCTCTGCAGGGACTGAGAGGGAGACTCAGCACTGTGAGTGGCCTGTTTCGAAAGGCTCATGACACATCAGGAATGGACATGCTTACAGATGTGTAGCGTATGACCAGCTGATGGAGGCCTAGATGAGCTGGATGAGTTTAGGGTATTGAGATGCAAGTGAAAGTTAAAATTTATGTAATGCAGTACTTCATTCACCACTTTGTGAGCGATGGCCAAAGCAATACGCGTTTTCCATTGTTTCCCAGTTTAGTTTCCTATTCAGCGTTAAAGGCAGAAGTAAATAAGTTGTGATAACGTACGAGAGTTAAAGAGATAACGATTCTCTCTCCCATTCTTCCAGGTGGCCCAGTCCTACTGCAGCGTAAAAGCTAAATGAGTCTGTTCTCACTTAACCTGTGTTTGGCCTTTGCAGCAAAGCATGCTGTCAGACATGCTCTGGACCTTATCAGCTGGGGAACAGATTGTGTGGAGGTGATTAAAGGCTTTCACATGATCGGAGTTTGCTTGCTTTCTGCCTTTTCCTTTTTTCATTTGTTCTTTTTTTGCTTTTTTGTAGTTTTTGTGTTTCTCTATTTATTCATTCTTTCATTCTGTCTTCTTCCTCTCTCTCTCTCTCTCTCTCTCTGTCTCTCTCTTCCCCCTCCCTCTCATCTGTTCTGGCTCTGGTCTGCCTGTTGCAGATGTTGTTGACTACTGATGGCTGTAGAAACAGGGAGGAAGCTCACTCTCTCTCTCTTGTGCAGGCCTGAGGTACTGGGCAGTAACTGATGAGGGAGATATAGGCCTTTCCTCAGTACACACTGAAAGAGCTTGTTGTTAGAGGACAACACTAGGAAGGATCCTGGGTAGAAATGGCCTGTGCTCTTAGCAGGCCCTTTGCAGTGAAAATACAACTTACAGCCTATTTTCTGTTTTCTGGTATTGACTACACACAACTTCATCATTCTAAAAGCGTTACACCTAATCTCCCTCTACCCGTTCTGTAAAGTTCAGTTTTTTTTGCATTTGTGGAGTGTTCAGCTTTACAGCTTCGCCGGGTAACCACTTTCAGTCTGTTTTGCAGTGTATCTCACAGTTTTATTTATCTTTCCATAATTGCATTTAGAAGATTGATATTTAGCAAAGACATTGGAACACATAAAGAGAAACGAAATTTGGGAAGAGGGCTTGTTTGCACAGTTGGTTATTGTGTTTTGATGCAAGGCCCTAGCTGAATGTTTTTTGCATTAAGCTGCTGTTGTTTTGTTCTCCGTCATCTTTGCTCCAGTTCCTTTATGTGTTTGGTGTCCTGTATTACTGCTGGAAGCATTACTGCATAACTGAAAGATTTATTCAAACCCTGTTCTCTCTTGTTTGTTTTCAGTCCTAGCAACCAGTGCACTCTGTATCAGGATTTTAGCTCACTTGATTATTCAGTGGGCTAGACTCATCCTGTACCCCAAGGCTAGAGTGAATAGATAAAGCAGACCTGATGATTTAACTTTGCCTCCATTCGAAACATTTGGGCCCTTGATCACAGCCATTTCTAGGGCTCTCCTTCCAGCAGTCTCTCACAGCTGGCAACAAGTTAATCCCAGACTAGAGTAATGGGGCAGAGTGTACCAGCGGCTTAAGTTTTCAGAGCCATTTAATATACGAACCTGCTGGGTGGGGAATAGGGGAGGAATAATTCTTCATGAATATTTATGAATCAGGGAAGATTTTTTTAAGTCCTGAACTGGGAATTCTGTGTTGCATGTATATTTTTTGTTTGATTTCATTTTTATTTAGGCCTATTTTTATATAACCGGTATGTTCATTATCCTGTGTCAAAGCATGTGTGGAAATAGTTTGCCATTCGTTGTTCACATTTTATCCTGAGTGTATGTTGTGGTCATTGATATTTGCTATTTGCTGGGCTTGGCTGTCTGGATCTGTATTTGTTTAAATGGTGATCTTAAGCTTGTCGGGTTGGTTGGATGACACCGTGAGCAGGAGTGGATCTCAGTTGGCTGCATGTTTTGAATTAGCCTCTCTTTAAAAGTGTGGGAACTATATCCTGATGTTCTCTGGACTGGTGATAGGGAGAGGGCGAGGAGCGAGAACTGACCTGAGAACAGTCCGGAAGTCAACTCACGAGGGCAGAGTAAGAAGTCACAGGCATGCTTTGCTGTTTTATAAAACATTCATTGTGTTGAACTGTTGTAGCTGTGCATGCAACTCTGCAGATGTATAGTTCCTGCTCTGCTTGCTTGGAAGACTGTCTGTCAGCCGTTGAAACATCAGCACACATACGTGCTTATTAGATCAGAACAGATGCATAGGATATGATACACAGATGATGTGTGCGGAGGGGGGAAAGAGTATTTTAGGGGTATGTTTTGAGTTGGGTCACCCAGGGTGTGTGCGAGTGCAAATGCCTGTTACTTTCTCACTGTTATTGATTTTCAGGCATTGTTTCTCACTAAAACCCTGAGGACCAGATTAGTGGTGGAATTTAAAATGGGAAATATAAAAACAATCCGTCAGACTGTGTGTGTGTGCATGCGTGTGTGTCTCTGTGCATGTGTGTGCGTGTGCGTATGTTCAGGATATCTGCTGTTTTGGACAAAGGGACTGCAGTCCTCCCACCTTCTCCTTGAATATGCTACTTATTAGGCTGTCCACTTAAATATATTTAATATTCAAAGTATAATAATGTAATTTCAATGTACACTGCTTCAGGCAAGATGTCCTGCCCTGAAAATACTTACTTTAAAACAGTTATATATAGTTTTTAACTTGGGAAAACTACTTTAAATCTTGTATGCCATTAAGGGTTAGTAGTATCCATAAAGTTCGTTTATTGCTTCATAATGGATTTGTTGAGTGATTTTTTTGATTAATGAATTTGATTTTTGATGAATTTATTATTAGGTGACACATATGACTCCCATTATTTAAAATACTTGATGCTTATTTTGTATTGTGAAAGAAACATTGGACTGCTGTATAGACCAAAAATCTTGATTTATCTGAATTTCCAAATGTCACCAACTGGTGTATGTACAGCTTCTCACTGTCACACTGGACCATTTGTCAACACAAGCCTTAAGATGTCTTTAGAATTTAATTTGAATTTAAATTTCATGGGTGGGATTTGCTGAAACCTCAAAATAGTAGCTCAGTCTTCCAGCATCCACAACTACTGTCACAACTGCAGATCTTCAGAGCACAACACGTATGCTGTGACAAATTTCATTATCATCTCCACCACCCAAGATTGGGAAGCATGACCCAATTATCCCATGCACCAAGCTCAACACCAAAGCTGCTGAACAGAGACTGAAGATCATGGCTAAACGGAACACAGGCTGAAGCAGACTACCAAGACCAACCGGAGAACCTGAAAGGCTGTTGGAAGCTGTGAATGCAGCACAGCAGATGATCACTACTGTGACCATCACTGGCTCTAAGTAGGTAATATGCACCACAGCAACATCTTAAGTGATGCTTGGCTACAATGTGAACATTAATGAGCAGTATCTTTTGTGGAGAGGGAGGCTGGAGGCCATGATAAGGGAAACATGGAGAGAAGTTAGCCAGCTATCAGAACTACAGAATAATCAGGATGTACTCTAACAAACCATCCAAAGTGATCTCTCAGTGGCAGAGAACAGACCTGCTGAACAATACTGGAAACGCATATATGAGAAGGAGGCATCACATAACACTGACTAGTAGTGCTAACTGAACCTGAGAGCAGACCTCAACAACCTCCATAAATAGGATCCCGTAACCCATCACACTAGCGTACGTCCAATAAAAAGTCTCACGTATGAAGAGTTGGATGGCTCCTGGCACTGACATGGTCCATGCCTACTGGAAAAAGATGCTAACCACTCCTGTGTGCCTGACAACCCTAATAAACCAGCGTCCAACGGATGGAGCCTCCATGAATGGTTACTTGAACGCTGGATATCAACTTCTATTCAACTACTGGCCAATAATCCGCCTCTGGCCAACATGGATGTATGGCATCATTGTGGCTGAGTAGGTGTGAGGGGGAGACTACTGTGATTTGAGGCAGTAGTTTGTCTTTTTACACTGTGTTCAACCTGGTCTGTTGGTCAGACCACCACTTGAGGCCAGGATAACTTTTGGTTTAGTAACAATGGCTGAGATTTCCAGTAATAACGATAACAACAAGCATGGGTGCTGTTGGTTGTGGTGAAACACAACGCAGGCATAGTCGTTGCATCAGTGGACACAAATATGAATGTGCATATTGACATAAATATGAACATGCGTATTAACATAACTAATAACATGCATATTGTCATACAACCATCCTCAGTTAAGTGCAGTGAGGAAATCGCGTAGCGGCAAATAACCATACCGATATAACGTCTTTACACAAATTAGTGTAAACTCAGACAGTAATGATGCAAAAATGTACATCATGCAGACACCACTAACATGGTATGACCAAGGGAGTTAAGAACATGCCTAAAGCTAATACATCAAACTAGTACAGTGCATATTCAACAGTAACATCGAAAATGACATCAACACACATGACATTGATCATCTTATTATAAAAATATGACGTGAATCAACAGAACTTAAATGGCAGCCATTCACAATGTGCTCAATTATCCAGTGTTTAGTAACTCCTGAATGATGACGTCTCCATACACATACTCCATACACTCCTTATTATAAACCACAACATTAATAATTAACATAATCTTATGTCTCTGTGGGATCTTTTGTATGAGGAACATGGTTCAACACATGAGCAGGACCCAGAAAGGCATTGGCAAGAACACCAGAGGAAGCAAGCACCATCTATTGGTGGATAACTCGTAACCTGCACAGTCTGGACTGACTACAAGTGAGCCTATGATTCAGTGTACCACAATGCTTGAGGCTGTATAACAGGACTCTTAAAGCCTTCATAAAGAACTCAGTGGCACTAACCCTAGACATGCTAGAGGCCAACTTAAGACATGAATCACCATGAAGTGCAGGATTTACCAAGGAGATGCCTGTACCCGCTTCTGTTATGCATTGTCCTGAAACGCCTCAGTGAAATAATCACCACGAGTTGCTATGGATACCCGCTATGGAATGGAGCAATCATCAGCCATCATCTCTACAAGGATGATATCAAGCTGTATGCCAGAAGTGAACAAGACATCAACACAATAATCAATCTCACCAGGATATATAACAAACAACATTGTAATGTCATTTGGACTAGATTTGCCTTGGAAGTACCTTGGAATCACATGGACAAATGGGAATCATGAAGAGGCCAGAAAGAAAGCAGCTATAGCCAAATACCTACAAAGAGTCCTGAGATATCAGCTCAACTGGAAAAACAAGATTCAGATGATCGACACCTTCCAGTTATCAGATACTCCATTGGTATAATAAGCTAGCCAAAGGAGGAGATAGAAGCCACTGACATCAAGACAAGAAATGTCTTCACAATGGTTTCAACCCAACCTGGTTTCAATCCAGCACTCTGAGACTAGTGAGCATCAGAGCCACTATCCAGGAGGAAACAACCATGGTCCACCAGGAAGATGTCCACTAGTGATGAAGCGCATAGTGAGAACCTCACACGAGCTCCTCCTCAGGAAAAATTCCTGCATTGTATGTTACACCAGTGGAACTGGCTGATATGGACAAATCCCATGTATGGCTGGAACAGGAAACATAATGGCTAACCAACTGGACACAGAACTAATGGACAAACAGTAGGAGAAAAATTCCAAGAGAACTACAAGATCAAGAAATACTGAAAGTTTGAGAAATTGCAAAGGGCTGAAAGAAGACCTAGAGAAGATGTGGAAGGTGAAGGCAACATTGGTTCCCATGGTAATCAGATCACTAGGAGCTGTGACCCCCAAACTAAGAGAGTGGCTGCAACTGATCCCAGGAACAACATCCAAGATCTCCGTCCAGTAGAGTGTAGTTCTGGAAACAGCTAAGATGCTGCATGGGACCTTCATGTTCCCAGGCCTCTGATAGAGGACTCAAGCTCAAAGGAAAAATAAAAAAGTTATTAAAAAAGATAAATTAATTTTGCTCTCATCCAGTTTTTTGTTAGGGTCAAAATTCTCCTCTTTTAGAATGGAAAAAAAATCATTGTAACCTTCCAGCGAAATGTGGTTTGTTCAATATAATAATATTCCTGTGTAGTCAGTATCAAAGTTAATACAACGCATTGCCCACACGTGTCTTATGAAACTCCTGGGGCTGACTAAAGTTGCACATTGGTACTTTATTAAATAATAAGTGAAAGTTGCAGACCGCCATGTCCCCTCCAGTCAGTACCATCACCTTGCTGAGAGCCTTAACCTAAGAATACATTTGCTGTTCATTTGTGATTTTTATACATAAGAAGTCAACAGAATGCAGGAATCAAAGTGGAGTCAGACTTTGCTTTGGAAACTCAAACGTGGGTTTGGAAAATCTCCCTATATCTTAGGTCTTAAGGTTGCCAAGTTTATGTGTGCTGCTGGCTAGTCACATAATTTTGCTGCGATATTAAAAACATATTAGTTCAATCAACGCGCAAGCCCTCTAATATTTCTTGACAGAACAGATCAGTGTATGTCAAAACACGGTGGGAGACTGGCCACTTACTATGTCAAGTTTGCACAAACATTGAAAGCAGCAAAAACAAAACACATGCATGTAGACCTAGACCTGAATGCCTGAGTATGTATCCCAGCCACACTTACAAATAAAATACCATATTTTATTGTTATACATTATGCTGAAAGCAGGACCCTAGAATTGTGTGTGTGTGTGTGTGTGTGTGCGTGCGTGCGTGTGTGTGTAAAAATGCAATCTTCCTTTACTATGGCTTAACAATGTAAAACGATGCTTGAGACCAGGGTCATTCATGGCACCATGTATGTGTGGTTATACCATTGTTGTTTTCCTAATTTTTTGCTGTTCTTGGCATGATGATACTCTTATATTGTGGTTTGATATAAATGTCACCGAGAATAGAAATAAGGATTAACTTTATGATGGATTGTAGTATGTGGGGCAGTAGTTTAATTACCTCCAAACAAAGTACACACAATTGTAGGCATATTTGTTGAATTGCATTGGCATTAAACATTTTTCTGATTTAGTATCCCAAAAGTAAAACATGAAGTTCAATACTGCATTGAACACAGTATTGAACTGACAGTGATTTAGTGTTGAATACTATTTGGTCTTTGGTATTATTTGATATTTGATCTGAGAAAGTTTCTTTCCAATTCTATCAAAGGTTGCCAAGTATTTTGTGAGAGATGGTGCAAGTGTACACACAACATTCATTTGCTAAGAACAGTCGAACGATAAATCTGTGTTGTCCACTTCCAAGCACATCTTCATCTCTTTATGGATACCCTCAACTTCATCTGTGAGGTATCCAGCTGTTGTTAGCTGCATTTAAAAAACTGTAGTGAGTGGCCATCTTCCATAGCCGTACTGAGCTTCATTTTTTTTATTTTAAGTTATGACCAAATTTTGCAAAGTGACATTGATATTGTGCTGGTCTGACTGATGGATAACTCAAAAGTTAATTTCATGGTTTCCATTCATGTATTTAGCAGACTGCCATACATAGCAACCTGCAACTTCAATCATGTTATGGAAGTAGGTGAGTGCAGTATTAGGAGTCCTGAACCCTGAAGTTCTTGTCCCTGAACACTTATTATATGAATGTGGTTTGCTTGCCTGGATTTTCTTGCCTGGATTGAACCCCAGTCTCTGACGAGAGAGGCAGCATTGTTATCCATTACACTGTATCAGCTTTGGCTGCTGAATATGTAGTCAAAGCTGTATATTTAATAAAAATATTAGCATATGCTAGCAAATAGCACAAAGTTAGTGATGTTTTCCTCAGTCCTTCTCATACCCTGAATAGACTTTCCACATATGTTTTCATTTGAACATCTCCAAGTCAGATCGCTCAGTGCTTCTCTGCTTGGATTCTCTTTTGGCCAGTATGGCTTGGTTTTTACCCAATATCATCTCCATAGTGGTCTGAGTGGTCCTGCCATGGTATGGGTGAAGAGCAGTAGATGCTGTGGTGAAGCTGGCACTGGTGGAGATACACTGGGTGCTGTTGTGACTCAGCATAACTTTGAAACAGGCCAGTGAGTCGGCTTCAAAGCCAAGGTTGGGCTCAGCAGAGGGAGGGGGGAGCCGTCCGGGCCTGTAATACATATTTAATTGAGGTTAGTGTGGGATTTTGTGCTGAGAGACAGACTCTCCTCCTAATTGGGGATGGATGGCTGCTCTGTGCCCAGCTGCTGATGGTAAGACAGACATCATGCTGTTTGCACTTGGGTGTAGAACTCTGGCCGTGATGGCATTAAAAGACAATAAAGAGGTTTCATCGTAAAAAAAAATGAGAGCACCAGAGGTCCTGCTAGAGTGGCTTTTGTAAGCTATCACTCACATGGCTCAGTCATGTTGTCTTACCTTAAGTTCGTACTCTCAATGAACAATCTTTCAGCAAACAGGCCATGGACACGTGCTACTGTCAGTGAAGTGTTAATACGATGGGCTAAACGTTCTCCTCCTTTGTGCTTCTGTGTGTATATTGTATATATTGTGTCAGTATGTGTCCGTGCCAGCTCGTGTGCCCTTATTGATTGTAAATGTCTCTGGCACCCACTTACATTGTGTACTAGTCCTCTATAAAATAAGGCTTTCAACCAGCTTCAGTGCACAATTCAACAATCACTCTCACACATGCCGTTCTGAGTGAGTTGTACGATGTCCGGCATGTGCTGCATGGAAAAATTGTTGATCACAAATGCCCCCAAAACAAGATCAAATATTTAGTGAGGAATTTAAAACATGATTTGGCAAATATTACAGTTTTTCCCAGTCGATTTGGTTCATTTCTCACATCATGCTTTACATTGGCATCACAACTAGTGCATTTCTCTGTTAGTGCAAACAGCAAAACTCAATGAAATAACTGCAAAAGCAAATACTTCACTCAAAATTCTTTGTTTTTGTCCCAAAAGCAAATATTTAGGCCAGTCAATTTGTCAGTGCCATCAGAGTATCTAGTCAGTGTGCCATTGCCTATGAACAAGGCAATCAAAATACTTAGTCATGTTGTCAGTGCAACTATACGTCACAGTCAGTGCAGACTGTATATTCTGATGGAAACTAGCTAAGCTTTTGATTTCAAGAATGCTGCACATTCTGTGGTAAATCAAATACATGTTACACACATACAAACTTACATGGAACACAAATTTACACATGACTGTATGTAGGAAGACTGATAGCAAGACACTGGACTGGAATCAAATTTGTACAGCAATATTGTTTGACTGTATTGTTCGCACTGCAATTAGTTGACAAACACAAATCTGATTGAAATTCAGAAAAGACCGACAACTGACTGGAAAAACTGCAAAATAAAAAACTTATTCTACACATTCAAAACAACCTGAGCACATACAGCCTCCTGTTCTTGTGTGAAAATGGAACCTCTGCTACCATTATGAGCTAGTCTTGATATCCTATATGGCAGGGGTACTCAACTAAACGAACGTAACACTCGTGTTTTTTCAATAGCCCTGAAATAAATGCTCCGTTTTTTTTTTTTGCTCCGTATCCAGTTAATTAGGAATGAGATTGCGTCCGGACAGGACTGCGTTCGGGTCCGGATCTGGACCGCGGTCCGCCAGTTGAGTACCCCTGCTATATGGCATAAGAATGCAAAAATGAAAAAAATAAAATAAAAATGAATAACATGTCAGAATGTATGTCAATGTGCAGCATTACAACAGAGAGCACATTTCTGAATTACAGTACATACATGTTTTCTCTATGAAATGTTTGAACGATTGAAGACACAGTTGTTCTTCCAATATTCAGCTGCACCCAGCGACCAGCTTCAGCCATTGTGAGACCATGACTTACATGTAAAACATGGTCCACAATTGTTAACCTTACTGTATTTCACTGTTTTGTCCCCTCAGCCTTACACCACACAGTCTTACCCCTCTACACCACATACTCTTACCCCTCTACACCACAGTCTTACCCCTCTACACCACACAGTCTTACCCCTCTACACCACAGTCTTACCCCTCTACACCACACAGCCTTACTTCTCTAATTGGCTGTTCACCCTATACATGGCCTTGTCTTTCCATTAGTGATACTGCAGTGCTAAGCGTCTATAAATGTTTGCCAATTACAGTAAAGGTTCATGAGACGCACCACTGACCTATGGTTGAGACCATTGGTTGATCTAAGCCTTCACCAATTCCCTTTCTTACCGTAACTGAATATTCACTTGCAAACAATGTAATAAAATTTGGATAAATTACCAAAATGTAACAAAAAAATCAACTAAATAAATAAATGTAAAATGATGCCTTAGAGATTATGACAACATGTTCAGCACTTTTGCATATAATGACCAAGGCGATGACCTAAAGACTAAATGTTTGGGAGGGTAAGGCAATTCAACAGATAATCTGTACAACACATTTTGATAAACATGTCATAAGCAACTGATAATGTAAAAAACAACAGACAACTGTCCATGTCCATTTGCAATATGTACAAAAGCATTTGCAAAACGTTAAACACAAGGAGAAATGCAATTATGATGTGCACAAGTGACAAGGAGATGTGGAGACTGAATGAACAGTTTTGAGAATTTCAATTCTGATCTGAGAAATTAACCAAATCGACTGAGAAAAACTGTAACTCCTCCTATTAATTCAGAAGCACTTTGCTTGCACAGCTGATGAAGGAACTCTGTATGAAATGTCCTGTTTCTATGGAAACTTGTAGCAGGACATGCATTTTTTTTTTTTGAAACAGGCCAGTGATATATACATACATGCATGTCCTGCTACATACACATAAACAGAGAGAGAGAAAGAGATCTATTTAATTCTCATAACTCAAATAAATCCTGACTTGTGAGTGTTGTGAACTGCCCTTCATGTTGTTGTCATTAGCAGGTAGCTCATACAGGTGAGAAACACTGAGACTATACCCCGAGCCCTTGAGCTGCTGTCCTGACCTGGATGCCAGTGATTGCGTTGCGTTCTCCAGAATGAGAGTAGATTACGTGTGAGACCCCAGTAACATGGCATGTTTAGAAACTAATATTCAAAACCAGTAATAATAAAAATTGAAGAGTATTAAAGATGGGAAAGTATTAAATTATTGAGAGAGTTTCTTGCCAGTAGAAAAACAGCTGTTTTTATTTCCTTATTTAAAGGGGGGGGGGGGGGGGGGGGTGGCTAATACAGATTTTACTATTTAGAGCAGTCCATCATTGAACCTATTTGAGAAATATCATGGGAAAGAGAAAAGCATTTAAATGTTTGCACACCATTTGCTTCAGATTTGAAAGATTTTACTTAAATTATACCTGTAGGCTCTTTACAGTGTGAATTGTTGTCGTCTCTAATCAGCTAATGTCTGATATTTCGTATGAACTGTATGCTTTTATCAGTACCACTACATCATACTTGTGTTGAAAAATATTTCCAGCTGTTCGTAATAATGTCAAAAGAGCATATTGTTGTAGTTTGAGGGCTTATTGAATGCTGAAAAACGTATTCTGTGCCAAACTTTTTATGTTCTTGGTTGTGTACTCAGACATTTGGACCACACAGTACAGACTGATGGCCTTGTTGTGAAGGGATGTGTGTATGTATGTAATGAGTATGTGTGAAGCCCTAGTAATTAGAGTAGATTGTAAGATTGAGACAATAAGTTCTCAAATTTAGAGTTTGTGTGTTTCTCTTACACACACACAGACACACACACATGTCAAGTGTCAAAGGCAGGCTGAAGGGTTCTATGGTGGTTCTCTAATATTATATTATGCAGAGATCATTCATTGACTACATTAAACACGGTGTCAAAAGCATCATAGCACTGTTCAGTTAAGGTAACTATGTAGGGTCCTGCTGTGTCTGTCTTTGTCTTAGCGCCGATGTACTGAATCTAGTCGTCACTTCTACACTCATGTTTTCCTACCGTCCTCTCTCTCTCTCTCTCTCTCTCTCTCTCTCTCTCTCTCTCTCTCTCTCTCTCTCTCTCTCTCTCTCTCTCTCTCTCTAGGTTTTGAGAGGGCCTCAGCTCATTGCAGTAGCATCTGCTGATGGGACAGGGACAGTGGAGGCATCTCCTCTCCAGGGCAATGACATCCAGGTCCAGTACGTCCAGCTGGGACCCGTCACTGACCACACAGGGACTGTGCAGGTGGGACAGCAGAAACATGCCCACACCTGTGCGCCCCCACACCTGTGCGCCCCCACACCTGTGTGACCCCACACCTGTGTGACCCCACACCTGTGCGCCCCCACACCTGTGCGCCCCCACACCTGTGTGACCCCACACCTGTGTGCCCCCACACCTGTGTGCCCCCACACCTGTGTTCCCCCACACTTGTGCGCCCCCACACCTGTGTGCCCCACACTTGTGTGCCCCCACACCTGTGTGACCCCACACCTGTGTGACCCCACACTTGTGCGCCCCCACACCTGTGTGCCCCACACCTGTGTGCCCCACACCTGTGTTCCCCCACACTTGTGTGCCCCCACACCTCACAACAGACCCCATAAGTCTCTTTCTAGATGTCGCCACCGAATGGCTCCAGTTCCTCTTAGTGTATGCTTGACATATGGCCTGCTTTTGCTACAGTATAACTCGGATATATTGTATATTTATCAGTGTATGACTGCAAATCAATCACTACAAAGAGATGTCTACAGTAATAATTCTTACATTACGCAAGCACATTTGCACCCTTCAGCAAGGGCCTTTATGTAGTGTTGTAGCTACAGGTGGTGTGTGTGTGTGTGTGTGTGTGTGTGTGTGTGTGTGTGTGTGTGTGTGTGTGTGTGTGTGTGTGTGTGTGTGTGTGTGTGTGTGTGTGTGTGTGTGTGTGTGTGTGTGTGTGTGTGTGTGTGTTCATGTGTGTGTGTGTTCGTGTTCGTTCTTTCTGGAAACACTTGTTTCTGCATATGCTCTGGAGCTGATCATGCACCCAGTTCTGCTAATCAGCACACCACATCAGTTTGTTTTCTCAAGAAATAATAAATAGCCTCTAGTTCCTCTCTTCCTTCCCTCTCTATCTCCCCTTCTCTCTCCCTCCTCTCTCTCTGTTTCACTCCCTCTACTCATGCCCTGCCTTGTAAACTGTGAAACTGCTCAGATCATTTCCTTATGATGCACTTATCATGTTTCAAAGATGCTAGGCCCACGTTTACACACACATAAACGTTTAAGGGTTACGTGATAGTTACAGCGTGAGGTCAAAGGTGAGCATTTAGGGTGGAAGAAGCGACGTGGCTTTGTCGTGATGCTCGTTATGTGTGAAAAGTCCACCGCTCGGAAACACACCAGCTAACTTTATATTTCACATTTACAAACATTCAACAAGAGAAGGAATGAAAGCCCTTCCGTTTCCTTCTGCTTTGAGGCTCTCCCACCCTGTGTGAATGTGATGCAGTAAATGCCTGAGCCTTCAAAAGACTCCATGCTAGGACTCCCAGATGGGTTCAGAGATCCTTGGTGTGGTAATGGGGCAGAGGGGAGGAGGATTCCCCACCTGAAAGTGGCCAGCCTGCTGCAACCAACAGCACCAGTTACACCTACTTAGACATAGCTGTGCTGTGGTCTAAATAATATTAACTAATTTCACTGTTTTTGCCTGTTTGGCCTTTGCTTACCATGAGCAATGAGAACTCGTTCCTCCTGTTAGAAACGTGGGGCGTTCTTATGAAGCAATGACATTGTGAAACCACATTTATAGCTTTTCATCCTTGGTGATTCATGGTGGCGATTTTTAACAGGAATTCACTGTTAGAACACCAACTAGGAATACTTTAGCCGTTCACTCAACTCTTTACTTTGCTGGGTTTTTCTTCCACTACGCTTGTCTGTAGTTCTCCTGTATACCTGTTTTTACCAGACTCCCTATTCATCTCTCTGTCTCTCCTCTGTGTGTTTCGGTTTTCCCCCCAAAGCTGTCCAGTTCTTCAGTATACCTTGGCCTATAGTCATTCTTCCATTTTTCACTGTTTTTCTTTCTCAGATTTTTTTCTTTTCTGTGTCCCTCGCTCCCTCTTTAACACACACACACACACACACACACACACACACACACACACACACACACACACACACACACACACACACACACACAGCCTCTCCTGATGTGCATGTGCAATCAGTGTGTGTTGATAATGTTCTTCAGGGGCTGCTGCCCATGTTTTTAGCCTGGGTCTTGTGTACTATATTACTATATTCCACCACTCTGTGTCATCATCGTGTCATCACACATACATCAACTCTAACACACGTTCTCACAGTTCTCACACATGCTGGCCTTCAGCATGCTTCTCTTCTTCCTCCACTTCACTGGGCCAAGTCTAGAGAGCCTGTGAGGCTCCATGACTGGGCCGCTACCCCACAGAGCCGCCCAGCCTACAGCCCCCCAAACCCCCCTTCCCCCAGCCCAGAGCCCCCCAGCTCAGCGCCCAGAGCCCTCCCGGTCCAGACTCCAGACCCCCAGCCCGGAGTCCAGAGCCCCCTAGCTCAGAGCCCCCTAGCTCAGAGCCCCCTAGCTCAGAGCCCCCTAGCTCAGAGCCCCCTAGCTCAGAGCCCCCTAGCTCAGAGCCCCCTAGCTCAGAGCCCCCTAGCTCAGAGCCTAGCCACAAGCCCTTGCCTCACTTCCAGCTAGGCCCTCCTGGACCAAATATCTCGGTGTGAAATTTCCATGTTGAGCACTGTATGAGGACATGGGTGTGCTGGAGAGATGGTCCAGCCACACATGAACCCGTACGCTGAGCTGGGCCCTGTTTGGCAGGATGGGCTGCCTCTACAACAGCATTGTTAGTGCTTCAGGGCTGGAAATGTACTTAATGAATTATCGTATACAGCGCATTTTTACAAAAAATCAACACAGAGGGGAAAAAGAGCATGTGACTCCAGATGTCTGTAGCGCTTTTTTGAGGTCAAACCAATAACTTATGTTTCTGCAATTGCTTGTTGTAATTTTAAATCATTGCAGTTTTGAAGCTGTGTGGATAGTTTTAAGGTTTCAGAATATCTGAAGCTTTGAACTTGCCCTTGCACTTCAGCGATCCCCTGACTGACTCGTTTCCCTGGGGTCAAGAGGTCATTGCAGCCATGCAGACTCCACACTGTATGAATTGCAGAATTATGAGAATCACTCTCATCTGTCTCACCAAAACATGTGGTAGTGCTTACACAGAGCCAAAAATGACTCATTTCTTTTTTATTTATTTACCCTGGCATTTTATTTTTGTTTTTTTTATATATACTTTAAAAAAATAGTTTCCATAACACCCACTGGGGCAGAAAAGAACAAAATGGATCGAGAGCATGTTTCCGGGCAGGAAGTGCCGTTCCCTATACAGCTCCGTGGAAACGTAAGAGACGCAGTGCGGCTGAGTGATCTTCCCCTGCCCTTCTGCTGGGTCAGCACCAGGTCAGGGTCCTGTGCTGGACACAACAGCTGGCCCGGAACTCACTGGAGCTCACTTCAGAGATGCAAGTGTGTGTGTGTGTGTGTGTGTGTGTGTGTGTGTGTGTGTGTGTGTGTGTGTGTGTGGCAGGCAAGGAACAAGGCCCTGTCTTCTCATCACACCAGTCACACTGCATCTGAGGCCTGCTTTTCATGTGTTTATGTAAAAGAGCAGACACAAATGAACATACTACCAAAATCAGTCAAAAACTCATTTCCATTTAATACTTTAAGATGTTCTCATCATCGCCCTCTTGTGGATCAAGCAGAATTCAGGCTTTGGCACAGAAGACTTGGCACACAAATCACACCCATTGTGTGAATAATGTCAAAACATCTATGTTTTAAGACTATGTGACTTTGGGGACCATGTAGTGTAGGCTGTGCTGGATCACTGTTACAGCCACAGCTGTGAGTGAGTGAGTGAGTGAGTGAGTGAGTGAGTGAGTGAGTGAGTGAGTGAGTGAGTGAGTGAGTGAGTGAGTGAGTGAGTGAGTGAGTGAGTGAGTGAGTGAGTGAGTGAGTGTGTGAGTATGTGAGTGAGTGAGTGAGTGTGTGAGTATGTGAGTGAGTGAGGGAGAGAGAGAGAAAGAGAAAGAGAGACACATTAAGGCGATATCTGGGCCGTGTTCTCAAGTGCAGACTGTCTCTCTGTGCTGTGCAGGTGTGTAGTTGAGCCGCCTGGCAAGTGTGTGAGGAAGGAATGACTCACTGGACACACTCACATGTGACTCATCCTTGTGCCTTTTGGTCTACCTCACACACTGTTTTTATTTGGCTGATGGTGATAAAGCATAGCCTTAATCTGATCTCCCTGCAGTTCAGTTCAGCACAGCTGAAGTTTACTGGTCTGCTCCTCAAATAATCCACTACTGATAAGTGTTGAAATGGCTTGAAATGGATACTAATGGTGATGAAAGTGAATGAATTGTAATACATTGTACTAACACTAGCAAGTTTTCCTATCTGACATATAGTACAGAGCACTGCCCTCGCCATACATTCCCATCATCAGTACCTGTCTGATCTGATTACAATCTCCCTCCATCTTATCCTCTCTCTCTTTCTCTCTCTCTCTCTCTCTCTCTCTCTCTCTCTCTCTCTCTCTCTCTCATTCAGGCGGAGGCACTTGGCCCAGCACTTCAGGCAGAGATGGAGGTGAAGGAGGCGGTGCAGGTCCAGCAGGGGGAGAATGGAGAGGTGGTCCAGATCCAGATGCCTGTCAACACCGTGGGCACCTGAGCCACCGGTCGCTGTCTCTCATATGTGTGTGTGCAGGGGTCCAGTGCTACAGCAGCCCCAGAGAAACATACAGCCACAAGAGTCCTGGGTGCTCAAACTCAAACAAAATCAGTGACTTTGCTCAGATTGGGCTAAAACCAGGCGGTCTTTGTTTAAATAAACACTGCAGTCCCTTTTGTGTTACCTGGTCTACTGGCGATCTCATGACAATCCATGACTGTTTAAACTGCCAGTCAGCTTAAAACCCAGAAGGTTTTGGTGACTCTTCACGCTCCGCAGAGCTCCTTGTGTCCCAGACTCTGGCCAAGCACCACATGAGGAAGAGGAGCTCTCCTCCTCTCAGCCTGCGTTCCATCACTCCTGCACCTCTGCCTCACTGGACAGGTTTATTTAACTACAGCTTAGAGGAGCGTGCCTAGCTGTTTGGCTTGAAGCTGTTCATCTATCCCTGCTCCAATTAGGACAAAGACTGTTCTGTGGACTGTTCGTTTAAAAATAACTGAAGCTCGTGAATGGGAACTGTTCCTGGAATCTCTTAACGGCTCAGGTTACAGATCAGCCCAGGCAGTGGCGCTAAACCAGCGCGCGATCGCTGAATCTGCTTCGTTTCATTATGTCTAATTTAATTCTTTCATGGTATGTCTTTGTTTCTGGCTTATTTGAGGGCTTCCTCTCCTTTTCTCCGTGGAGCTTTTTACAGAATATGGTCAACCCACAAAGGAGGTGTGTTCTTTTCTGACAGTTTATTGGAACAACCATAAATAATTGTGAAGCTTTTTTTTCTTTTTTTAAGCGGCAGTGGATGAATTCTGTAGATATAAAACATGATGAATCTGCTTTCAGAAGCAACACTGACCATGTTCATGTACATAAAGTATGAAATGCTTTTTCATTTTGTTATCGTGTGTCTCCATCTTACGTGTGTGTGTGTGTGTGTGTGTGTGTGTGTGTGTGTGTGTGAGTGTGAGAGTGTGTGTGAGAGTGTGTGAGTGTGTGTGAGAGAGTGTGTGTGTGTGTGTGTGTGTGTGTGTGTGTGTGTGTGTGTGTGTGTGTGTGTGTGTGTGTGTGTGTGTGTGTGTGTGTGTGTGTGTGAATGACTTGCAAAAGGAATAAATGGCATTAAAACCTGCTGGCATTGCCTTGATTCTTGAGCATCATTGAGCAGAACAGTAGCAGCCAGACTGAAGTCAGGGATACTGTAAGGGAAAGTGCTTCCTCTTCATACTTAACTGTGACTGCCGATGCCATTATGGGTTGAGTTATGAGCATTGTGCTGGATGTGAAGGAGGTTGCAATGCTGTCATTGAGCATATGGGAATATTGAAGCTGAGCTACAGTGGCGGGGCGTGTTGTGGCTGTTTGACTGTTGCTAAGAGGGGTTGTCTGTTTCCTGTTCGGTTTATATTCCTGGGGACTGGGTGTGATTAAGGGAAAAAACAAAAGTTGTTTGCGAAGGTTTGAGCACTTCCGTCTGGTCAGCGCGCATTTGTTCGGTCCAGCTCAAGACACTGTGACCTGACCAGTCACTTAAGCATCCAGTCTTGCTGTAATGCTTCCTCTGAGTATGTCTGGGTACTCCAGAGAAAGGAGTAGGTCTGTGGTGAACGTTTGGGGGGGGAGATAAAGAGACCCTTTTGGAGCTTTAGTGTGAGTTCCCACGCACTCTGTGATGTAATGGTGTGTTTTGGAATAACTGCAAGAAACAGTTCATATAAAAGTTGATAAAACCATCTCTGCTGTTTCTCTTTGTTTTCTCTTGCTTTGTGTCTTGGTCTCTTTCTGTGTCTCCTGGTTTCTTCTTTTAACCACTCCTTTAGCGTCCTCCCTCTATCTCATTTCACCATGTTCTTTTTCTGTTTTCTTTCTCATTCTCTTTCTCTCTCAACCTTGTAGTATGTGTGTGTCTGCTTCTCTTCCTTCCCATCTCCCTTTCCTCAGTCTGCCAGCGCTACTCTCGGCGTGGCAGAAGCAGCAATCACTCCGCTGCCCGTCTGTTCTTTGTCTCACTCCCATGTCCCTGATGTGGCCTGGGCATCTTCTCAGGGGCGCATGGAGTGGCTTAAATACCTTTAACATTTACTGCCCAATTTACTACCGAGACCCAAATCCAAGTTCAACACAATGAATTGATTCCTGCGAGGCTGAAATCCTGCTAGAAAGAAAAGTAAGAAAAGAATAAACAGTGATAATACAATAATAAAAGAGTGAAGGGTTTGGCAGGATGGACAGATAGAAAGGGAGGAGAATGTTGTAGCGTGTCTCCACCAACTCTCACTCCTCACACCTCAGCAGCAGCTAAGCCAGGGGTTTTTCAAAGCAGCCCTGGAGGGCCCTGAGACCGTCCACATTTTGATACTTTCAGTACACTTCAGCTAGTAATCAAGTCCTGAGGGCTGGATTCAAAGGTCCTGAGGTAGGCTACTGCTCTCTGGAGCTCTGTACCACCTCTCGGGGCACGTCTGGTCTGTCCATCCCTCACCCTCTACTAACTTTGAGTCTTGGAATGATATACAGGGATACATTCAGTACTCGTGAACATTTTTTTTTTAGAATAAACCATCAAAACGTCCAAACAAGAAAAAAACATTTAGAAAATTGCAATGGTTTGTTTCCAGGATGATAAATCAACACTTGTTAATTTGCTGAAAACAAAAAAGTAGCCCCAGGCGGTATGAAGGACTGCCCCTGCCAGAAACATGGAGCGTTTATGATACACACAGCTCTGTGGTTCACGGTCACGTCCTGTGATGTGGTAGGGGAAGCTGTCAGACCGAAGGGAATAGACAATTCAGGCCAGTTCTGAGCACCACACAACCAGAACCAGTTTCCACAGGCAAACACACACCAAATCAGCAACCTGCTGATTCTACTTTTCAAACCTGTTTATCCCTAAAGAATAAATGTGATAAGATGTGCTTTGCAGAACTGGTATGTTCAATTTTACATAATGACAGATTTGGATTTATAACACAGGTCCAGCAAAATACATCATTTGTTTATCATAACTAATCCATAGTTTCCCTAGTCTCACCCTCTGCTACACTTTCACAAAAAAGGCATTGCCTAATGGATCTTTTATCATTAAATAATTCATAAACATAGGGAACAGGTCTCTAGTGGTTACTTGTAGGAAAGGATGGATGGACTCAGGAGATAAAGTGTTCAGTAGCAAGGAGCGTAGTTTTCACAACGCTGACTTCTGTGTCCATCTTACATCTTTAGTTCATTGTTTTCTTTTTTGTCTGTTAAAACTGGATTTCCCTCTACTTTCTAGAATATAAAAACTAGACGAAATCTATTCCCCAATTGATCCATTCACATCCAAGTATCCAAGTTTGCATAGTTGTATTTGTTCTATCGTGATTTATTTCGCGCTTTCTCTTTTTAGATATTCTTTAAAATCTCTTTTTTCAGATATTGTGCACGCATTTTTCAGTACACATGATGCAGCATGCGGCACTGCGAGGTGTGTTGATGTGAGTTGTCCCGGCGCTGGTAGTGTAAAGGTTAACTTCCCACCAGGGGGAGGGAGGCACGCAGCCCCGCATGAGGGGACTGATGGAGCGGGGAGGGATGCGCCACGGCCGCCGCGCACTGACACTATGGAAGAGCTTTTCCGGTGCGTTGGTCAACAACAGCTGCACGGTTGCCTCAACTCGTGTTTCTAAGGTGTAAACCAAGGGTGAGTTAACCTCTGCCGCTATACTCAATATTTAGTCCAAAGAAATACGACGGGAAGTAGAGGACGTCAGTTAAATTCGTGTCCTTAGAGTGAACTCGGGAGGCGATGACACAAGAGTTTAACAACTTTGACAGGTTCAGTCGACCGGTATTCATTTAGCATCATCGAGCGGCTTCATAAAAGCTACTTTAATTACTTTAAGTTTTCTTGCCCACTGAAAAATACGTTTAGCAAATAACTTACAGTCGACGAAAGAACTGGAACACTGGACGCTTTTGATGAATTTAAGTGTATTCACTATTAATTTTTTTTCGACGGACCACTTCATCTGGGATGTTGGATAACCAGGTCATCTGCGCGAATATCATATTCAGTTGGTTTAACCCTTAAGTTGCCTCTTTGGTCAAAAGTTTCAGGCTTTTCTTAGATAAACCTATCATGCTAATAGTGGATCCCTCCTACCATAATCTCGTATAATGTGGTACCAGTATTACTCGTGTGTAAAAAGACATACCTTGCTTTGATGTTTCTAGATGGAGAAGTGGATGTGGGAAGTGATGAGAGTGAGAAGAGATGCTCAGAGTTCTCAATGAAACACACCAGCCGCACTTTGCACGTTCAACAATTCATTGTTACTGGCCACGTATAGAGGTTATGACCCCTTATATCTGTATTCGTGTCATTTATAACGTTTTTTCTGAGTCTAACGGAATTTAGCGTGACTGCTCCCTTTTATTACTCGTATTTTGCCTTTTGTTTAGTATGGAACCAGCAGACATATACCGAGACATATACAAACACATCTAATCGACATCTCTAAAGGGGGATGCATTAGAGACATTCTAGCAACAAGCCTCGCCAGAAGTGTTAATGAAATAGATAGGTTACACAGTACAGCCAAATACATGTATTTTGCATTTGTGGCTGATCACCACCCAACAGCTAATGCATTTGTCATGCTGCTACTCCCAAGGTTTAGATTTCCAGCCTAAAACAGCCCATTCCATGTTTAGTTTGAGTATCAGAGCTCCACTGGCAATGGTTTACATCACTTTCACCTCACTTTTTAAAAATGAATTTGGCAAGTTGTTATTAAATAAAGAATATCTTAGTTATGAACAATATTGGACTCTAATCTTACATATAGGTATTTTCATCCTCAGTGATCCAAAAAATCAAAATATTTAACCATTAATTTATGATTTTGAGCAGACATCCTTATTTTCCCGAGTGTCTCATTAATATTGCAAGTGGAAGCCTTTTTGACTACTTTCCCAAAAATCTTCCAAATGCTTGTAAGAATTTATTATAAACCCAAATTATATAAGGACATTATATATATATATATATATATATATATATATATATATATATATATATATATATATATATATATATATATATATATATATATATATATATATATATGAGAGAGAGAGAGAGAGAGAGAGAGGTGTAGACATACACTGTGTCCATGCTGAGGAGTGACAGGGTCCATTCGCTTCCATGTATTAAAGAAGCCAGTAATTGGCAGTTGTCATAGTGGACTAAGTGGCTTTGCACACATTAATATCAAGGAATATGCTCTGCAAAGATGCCACTGGCATTTCAGCATTATTTTTTTTCATACTAGTTCATTTTGACTGATGTGCAACAGTTCAAATAATTATATTGGAAAAAGAATTTTTGTGAATTCAGTTTTCAAACAGCATAATTCACTTTAGCTCACATTCTTTTATGATGTTAGGTTAATTTTAGGGTTGTATAATTGATTATATATTAATTGTACTTGTAGTCTTGTCCACACAGTATCCCCTAAATAGTTACGGCCTATTCAAAAGCATGCAGTCTAAATTAAATGTGAGTAGTGCCCTATAGTGTCTTTTATCTTTTGAGAAAAGTCCAAAATGTGTTTGTTGACCTTTGAAAAATTGGCACTTTGTAAAAAGAAAAGGCTGCTGTAACCTAATATGAATAGGTTCTGATAATGGACAAATTCATGTGGTGAAATATATGATTACTGACATTATTTATGGACCTAAATGATTTTCAGTCATGGGAACCCCTTTAAAATGGGTGTTTATGAAAACCGTAGCCAAGCACTCTCATAGATGGATTAATTGAGACGTCTGACAAATCTAGACTCAGGAATAACATTGCTTAAAGATGCAAATTACAGCTAAATCTGATTTTGCCATGGCACCAGAGTGAATAAATGTGACAAACATTGAATAGTCCTTTGTTTTTCTAGTAGGCCTAGATCTCTGGATATCTGTTTGGAATAACTCATTTTTATTCCATGGGAGAAAGAAGTTGTTTATTAATGCAAGAAAACTCACGGTCCTTTGATTTCTCTCTACATATCTTTGTTATGGGTTGCAAATATGATTAGCCAGATGTAGCCACTGTCATACGTAAGTTGCAGCCAAAAACATTTCATAATTTTTTTGCCCTTTTGCCAGAGATTTAAGAGCCAGAACGTCATCTGAGCGAGTAGTTCAGAAATGCTTCTTATCAAAGTTTGTATTCAGTCGCCCCAATTCTTTCCGTATTCATTAACTGGTAAGGATTTAGTCATAATGCCCCTAAAGTCTTTTGGGTCACATTGTTGGGATTTTTGTGCATGCTGGCCCGGCTGGGTCGCGTGCGGGAACCAGAAGGAGGGAGCGTCACTGGCACGCCATGTTCCAGACAGACGCACTGGGCCGTGCTCTGCAAGGAAGTGTGGAGTCCGGGCCAGATTAGTGAGGGCTCCCCTTCCTGACCCTCCTCCTGTCTAGCCTCCATCTGTCCGTTGATGAAGCTCAATATGTGAGAGTTAAGCAGCAGTTAGGGTCTGCGCTACGTTGCCATGAAGGTAACTGGCGGGCGTAGCAGAGGTGACAGCGTTCTTGTCCCGCCCACGGCTGCCGATGCCTTGAAGACTCGAAGCTTGAAAGGTTTTAAAGCAAGAATCAAAGGAAAACAGGACTGTGTAGAAGCAGCTTGAAGGCAGAGATCTATGCTGTTGGCAGCTATGACTGGTCCAGCTCTGCCTTTGGTAATGAGATGAGGAAGGTCAGAATAGTGTCCAGGCTGGCATTACTGTGCAGGGCCCGTGGAAGTGCAGGATGAGTGACTGGTGCTTGTTGGCTGTGCTGGATGTAGGTCGCCCCCTGGATTCCTCCTCAAAGGAACTCCTGCCAAACCTGTCTCATGTCTTCTGACATGTGTGAGGACATCTTTCTCAGTTCTTCTCCTAATTCCTACAATAGCTTTTTAGCATCAAAAGGCTGTAAATTAAATTAAAACTTCCCAGCATCAGAAGACAATAAATTACATAAAAGCCTCACTGAAAACAATGACTGAAAAACACAAATTTGTAGATTTGTAGACCTTCTTATTTTTATTGAAGATTTTACCAAGATCAGTACTGCATAATATTTGTCTCATGACCTGAAACAGCTTTTGTATCTATGACTTAAATTGTCTGTGGAAATAGAATGAAAAGAATGCAAGCCGTAAAATGATGAGAAGGAGTCTCTGTCAATAGGGAACTTTTTCAAAGACAGCTTGTGCCTCTAGTTGGTGTGGAATGAGGAAACCACAGTTCAGTCCTTTGAACCAAGCCCATAAACCCCTGTTTCACTCAGTGTTGGTTGTGAATTAGTGGACGAGCTCACTAGTGCCCCCAGAGGCCCGGCGCATTGAAAAGCGTGAGATGCAATCCACTCAATGAGAGACTGCTAAGCCTTTCATGGCCTGTCATTCTCCGCATCTCCCTGTAATGTTCGCCAAGTGTGTGGCGAGAAAAAAAAAAAAAACCTGAATGGAAAATGGAAAACAGAGGGTCTATTAAGTCTTGTGCATTAAAGTAAATCACATTCAGTACTTTAAATACAGTGTAGTGCTTTTTCACCTGGTGCTGGGGCAGGCTCTTGGCTGTCTCAGCTGTAGGCACGGTCTGGTCCAATCAGCATGCTTGATCCTAAATGAGACACCAGTTCGGATCTGAGCCAAGGGTCTAGTGTGATGAAGGAAACGACAG
>NC_135215.1:10997391-11082391 GCF_052324685.1 Brachyhypopomus gauderio | reverse complement strand
GTTTGGCTGTAATAAAAACTAAACTAAACAAATAAAACAATGTGCAGAAGCATGAATCATGGAATTAGCAGCGTGCTGACACACATGCTCCAACACATGGCATAAACTTGTAAAGAGCTTTGTCAGCATTTTAGCAATTGTTTTCCCATGCTTAAATGAGTCATTGCCAAAGCATAAAATCTAAACAGTGAAATGTGCATGCTGTCATTTCATCACGCCAGAGCCCGACCACCAAGTCCCCTCTAGAATGGCCAGAACACAGGATGCTCCTCTTTAGACCTAAAAGTTGATATGACCCAGAATGTAGCCACAACACCCTTGAAGTTTCCACAGATGGTTTACACTCTCCCAGCGCAAACCCAAACCCATCACAGGCACGCTATGGCAGTAATACAGGCCTGTCAGTAAACACAAAAACTGCATGCAAAAAAGTGCACATTGACCAGTGTTACATCTTCTCACAGTGTCTCACAAGTGTCAGGAAAAGGCAAATGCAGTAAATGCAGATTGTAAGTACTTTTAATATAAACACTGCTTGTTCTTGGACAGCGTTTAAGTAATTAATGAATGGTCCTTGCCTTATAAACATTGTTTTGCACAACACTCTTTGTCTGTTTGTGTGAGGGCCTGTGCACACAGGCATACTGGTTTATGTGCCTGCCGCTCGTGTATCACCAGAGTAACGCTGCCGTGCACGTGATCCACTGGCACATGGTCCACTGGCACCTCCAGCAGCTCTTCTCCTCCTCCAGAGCGCGGAGGCCTCACTGCCTTCACGCTGCTGGGGCTGATGGGTTTCACAGCTCCACTACTGCACTGTGATTGCTTGCAACGCTTTCCATGTGTTGCTGTGGGCATTCTAGACTTCTTCTACAAGTTGCATCTTAGCCCTGGGTGTGTGTGCAGCGTGGAGTGGAGAAACATGCACACATCACGCTGCCCTTTGCAGAGTGCCGTCACATGCATGTTTCACAAGGATGACAACAATGCCAGTAAAGCCGAGCTTTCGTTCACACCCTGAACTGCATTGTGGTCTATAATGTGCAGTGGGATTGTTTACCGTGTTCTTTTTGGTCTATTTGTGAATAGATCAAGTTCTATCTCAGTTCATCACGATTCATAACCCAAACTCAGATTGGACATGCCCTCCCTGTCCATCCTTCTCCCTCTCTCTCTCCTACTTTCGTTTCACCTCCACCCTTCTTTTGCAAACACCGGTCAATGTTCCTAAGGCTGTTGGTGCAGCAGAATGTGAGGTCTTCTCCGTTCTGCAGATCACGAGCTCAGTGCTGCGTGCTGAGAATGGGCAGGCCAGCTGGTGAAATGAATCACTAGGAGAGACGTCGAGCTTGCGGTCTGAAATGGCCATCAGTGACCATTAGTATGTTTGATCATGCAGCATCGATGGCGAGAGTCTCTACCTCCATCTCCCCTGTGATGCCCTCTGTCTATCGGCCTGGGAGTCAGCATCCAGCCGAATTATCAGATGTCTGTGTTTTCACTTAGATTGATCGTTTTTTTGGCAAATATGTTGCTGTTTGTAGAGTAAAACAGTAAAACACCAGCATCTAATACTGTTTGCCTCTGTATGGCTCTGCTGGTTCATGGTTGTTAAAGAAATAAGTAGATACACTAGGGAAAAAATTATTCACTCATTTAAGATCAAATTTTTAAGAAAATTTGTTGGTCTCAACACAAATCAGTATCAGACGCAGCTAATTCCCGGTTTTGTGTGTTCTTATTGGACCTGTCTGCTGTATCAGAACTTTCTCTTTGGTTGTGGCTACTGAATTGCCTTTGAAGGGACTCCCCCAGAGCCTTGATGCTACGTTCAGTCTGTGTATGTTAGCCGCTTATCAGATGGCACGCTCAAATGCACATGCTCATACACACATCCTTATATGGTTGGACGGGTGGTACCTTTTTGACATTTCAAACAGTACTTCATGGGCTTTCTGAGCATTTATTGAGCATTTCCTGTAAGTTTCCCTAAAGCTGGGTATTTGGGTCGCATCCAGGTCCCGAGTGTGGAGCCCAGCTGTTCCGCATGAGAACGAGGCCTCCCCTCTCCGGCACTGGAGCGAATTAATGAGGCACTAAAGCTATTGATGTGTTGAGGTGATTGATGTGTATTTGTTTGGCAGGGGCCGTGTCTGACTGCAGCGGTAGGGAAGGGCCCAGGGAGGGCAGCTACTCTCTCGTGCAGGTATGTGTGAGGCCCCCAGGGGCCCACTTTCTTCTTTCCCATGCCAAAAGAAAGGACAAATGTCATGGAGATTTTTATGGAACAATACAGTATTTGAAGGTGTATAAATTAAGGACACAAATGTTTACCCGTATTGTCACAAATTCCAAATAATATATTGCATGTGTTCTGTTGGGGTTGTACTGTGACAGTGGCATAATGTCTGTATGAAAAGTCAGTGTGTGTATGAGCTGTCCCAGATGTTTGGATTATTTCTTGTGTTTTTCTGTTGCTAATGTATTGAGAGTTGCTTAATGAGGCATTTAGCAGATAAGTTGTTAACAGCTCAATTAGGATGAACCGACATTTATGAGCTCCACGTCTGAGGAGTATTAGTTGAATTACAATTTCGAAATGCAGCACACCATGGAGCTAAAATCACGTTATGTAAGGTAATAATTAATCCTCCAGTTCTTGAGTAAGTGTTGGCTGGAAAATGAGTGAGCAGACTACACGTCTATCAGTGCAAATCGGAGAGGAGTACTGGCAAAACAACAGACTTCATTACTGATCTAAAGATAATAGCTGCGTGCTGAATCACCAGGTGGTTTGTATGCCTCTCTGGAGGGCTCCTTCCATTCATTAAAATCCCCAGTCCTGTCCATGCATGAGCCTGAATGACCAGAACAGCTAGAACGACCCCCTTTCCCCTCACCTACTAAATAAATATTATTACACTTACAGAGGTCAGAGGATGGATTAATTAAATGGATTAATAGTCCAAATAGATTAATAATCCATTATGCAAGGTAGTATCCAAGTGATCCTGTAACCTGAAATCTCCCAGCCATCAGCAATCTTGGGTTCTGGAGCAAAAAAGAGAACAAAAACGCAATAAGTCAAGTGCTGGGGAGAAGTGCCGGCTTGTTCACACTTGTTGACATGGAGCATAAATTGCACAAGCGTCAGTGCTGAGAGGAACGATCCCCTCCTGCTTTGTGCTGCTGCCAGGGGGGGATGGCACATGCCACTTCCACGCTGCCTTCGTCGAGCTCGTACCCACGACGTGAAAGCCGCACGGTGTCGGAGGGATTAGGGAGCTTTGCGGTGAGCTGTGAGCTCCAAGGAGCTTTTCGTGCTGTCAGCACAGCCGTGCGGTGACCTCTCCCCATTTAGACAGCAGTGACAATCATTCCCAAGCACCTTGTCTTATGTGTGCACATCCATAGGCTCAGTGTGATTTCTGGAAATGTGGTGTGTTTTTAATGGCTTTGCTTCTAGAAGGCAAAACACACAGTACACGTAGGCATTTTACAAACACACAAAACACACAGTTAGATTACAGCAGTGGGGAACCGTCAGAGGGCCTAAAATATTCTTAAAACATAAATATATATAATACAATTTATCCAATTTTATTTTATCTATCTATCTATCACAGTTTGACAATCGACATCTAAACAATTACAAAAATATAAGAAAATAAATTATTCACGCGTGTCTATTCAATCTGTGTTTGAAGGTGAGGGGTTAAGTGGAAGCCTGTGAGCCTGTGTCTCCCCCTATCAGGACTGTGATGCCCGCTGTTCGTTTACAGAGGGCCTGGCAGTTATAATTCAAAGCAATACCAGTTTCAAATGACAGTAAAATCTTCCCTCTTAGTGGGCGGGCTTAACTGTATGATAATTTCTGCCCGCTGTGGCGACGCTAGCTGTCGTTAGCGTACCACCACTAGCTAGTTTCGATTCAGTCATTTGATGCCCTTTTGCGTGTTGTTTACATATTCCGCTTTCGAGGAACATGGAGCTGTGGACCTTATTTTGTTATTTTGTTAAGAAGTTATCTAGTACGTGTTATTGTTTATTGCATTTTTAAAGCTGTACTGTCGTCTCAATTTTTCATTTTTTTAAATTGTAGTTAGGAGAGGAAACTAGGGGGGGGGGGGGGGGGGGGGGTTGAAGGGTGGGGGGTGGATTTTTTTGGGAGCGGGCCCAGGTTTAATGGTCACTGTTCGCTACTGGATTACAGTATGGGTGCTGTAGACATTGCCTCTTTCAGGATTATTCTAAAAGTCTGATCATCTGCACTCTTTTAACTTCCCAAGAAGCCAGTAGTAACAACACATGCATCTGGACTCAGCAGGTGTGTGATCAACCGTCAGGAAAAGTTGTATGATTTAAGTTAGCAGGAAGTTCAGCTTGAACATATAGCAGAGGTGACTGGCGGTCTGCCAATACCAAGACAACTCCAAGACCCTTTAGCTTTGGGATGTTAGTTAATAAATGTATTAATGACCATATTATTTACCCTTTTCCCTACATACAGATGTGTTTATGCTTGGAGACAGCCACGGACGTAATTTGGGGGGGGTATTTCCCCTGCACTTTTTCAAAAGCCGGTTTTGGTAAACCCCGCGCCCCAGTTCTCAAGCCATTTGTGTGTCCCCCACCTATAAAATCAAAATTTCGTCCATGGAGACAGTTTATGTTAGCCCGTAGCCATAGCCGGATAGCCCTGGACACTCATTAAACAAGTTTACAGGGCCCTCAATTTATGCAACCCCCCCCCCCCCCCCCCCCCCCCCCCCCAAAGCCCCCATCTCAGAGTGGGTCTCTGTTTACATCCTTGGTGAGAGTATGAAGTGGAACTATCCTTGTAGTCACAAAAAGAGGAAAAAAGCACCACGAGTGACTTACAGGAGCAGCAATCAGATAACCGTGTGTTCTCTCCTCGCCAAGTTTGGTGTCAGCTGAAGTGCTGGATTGCGGCGTGTCTCTCAGAGCTCTCTGGCTAGTCTGCCTGGCCAACCTCCTGCCCTGACACTCAACACCGGCCTGTCCGTGTCTTGCTTGTCTGCCAGTGTCCTAAGGCTGCGTGTGATAAAGTTAGAGTGGAATAAAGCTATTTATTAAGTCTGATAAACGCCCGAGAGCCAAGTGCTTATTGACTCACGCCGAGCGAGTACATTCACTCATATGTGAAACTTGCAACGAAGCAGTTTTAGGGCCCGGGGAGGTCAGGCTGGCTGTGTACAGCAGTGTGACGGCTGCAGGGATGGAGTGAGATACAAGTGCAATCTTGGAGTGTCTTTATTCTTCAAAGTTTGAGAAACAAGGAAGCCCAGCAGTGAACTGGCTAAACAGCAAAATTAAGAGAAATAGCGCTGGTAGTAAACACGAGGTGCTGAAACCCAACAGAGTAGCAGTTAGGCTCAGGGCTTCCAGCACACGCAGCAGTGAAGAACAACACTCAAAACTGGACCAGCATTTCTGTACATAGCAAAGGAACAAAAGTCAAATGGGGGACGTGCAGGCAATCAATAATCAGGATATTGGCATCTGGGAAGGTGCAAAGTGTGTGTGTGTGTGTGTGTGTGTGTGTGTGTGTGTGTGTGTGTGTGTGTGTGTGTGTGTGTGTGTGTGTGTGTGTGTTTGTATGGCAGTGGGCGTGTCCTTTGGGTGTGTGACAGGTAGTAGACATATAATTATGTGGGCATCCAACTCATAGCACTCATTACACTCAATAATTGCTCTTTTTGACACATGTTAACCAAGGACTTTTGCTGCAGCGTGAGAACCCCATGGTGCAAGCACTGTTGTTATGATGTTGCCATATTCGTGGAATACCCTCACTCACACTGCTAAATAAATTCAAGAGTTGATTGATGGGGTCTGATCTGTCTGGGATTCTTTGCCCAAAGCCACGAAATCTAAACACCACTGAGCTTTTATGGCAAGTAGATTCACACCTCATTCATCGCTTCAGAAGCTGGTGGCTTCTCTTCCTGAAGGATCATCTGCTATGCATACTTGAGTACTTCTATTTTGAGAAACATTCCAAGAAGACTGAATCGGATCTCAAGGCAAAGGGCATTACACCTTATTAGCACTGAATGTGAGGATATTGGGTATATTCAGCTTTAGCAGTTATGGCCGTCCTCTGTAGTCCCCTGAACAGTGATTCTGTATCAAAACAGCATCTTGCAACCCTGAGTTGTTTTCTCATGTTATTGTAGTTCACCTTACACCCATGACTATATTTTAGCCGAGCTGGGTCTGTTCCTCCGCCAAGTGATGTCGTTCTGTAAAGTCCATCCTGAACACAGCATCAAAACTGATACTGATGAACTGGCTCCAGACTCTGGCCTGAGGCTGCAACACCCTCTAACTGCATCCACACAGTCACCTCGTTTAGCGTCTCCCAGATCGAGAGCTTCTCTGGTCACCATAACTGAGGGCTGGGGAACTTCTGTCAGTGACCGAGCTCTACAGCGGCTGCTGGAGCGATTAGAACTGGACGTCTACCGTCCTGCAGCTCACCGAGATCCTCCTCTGCTCTGAGTGCTGCTTCATGTGCACCCTTCAATGCATCATTACCTAAAACATACAGTGATTAATGAGGTGCATTACTGGGGCCGGGAGCAATAGCGCCCCCCCACCCCCCCACCTCCCTTCCTACCCCCCTCCCCACGCACGCACACAGATACACGCCCCCTCATGCCATTAGTCAGGACACTGTTTGGGCTAGGTTTTGATTTGTTGTTATTGCTGTGTGGCTCATCTTGGTGGCTACATTTCACTGATTCCTGTCCCGGGGTTATGGCCACTTGTCTCGGCATATATATATATATATATATATATATATATATATATATATATATATATATATATATATATATATAAGGAGTTAGTGGCGCTGAGCCGGGTTCTGTGTGACAGTGCTAGAACTGATGGCATCAGGGAAGGGCTAAAGTGCATGCGGGCGGTTGGCGGCCGGGCGGGCAGCGTGTCTGCTGCCAGGGCGGCACCAGCGGGCACTGCTGACGTTATGAATGGGCGTGAATGGTAGCTGAACTGAGCATGAACCCGGCAGGGCTGCCTCCTCTCCACCGCGCTGTTCCCTCAGACACTCGGGTTTTGGGCTGCTCTCAGCTGCTTATCTTGGGTGGAGCTTTGCATGCCTGAAGCTTGGACAGGTCTGCTTTCTCCCAGAGTCATCTGGACCTGTGCCAGCTGAAGCACACACACACACACACACACACACACACACACACACACACACACAAATAAATACAGGTATTTTACTATTTTACTACACACTGAATGGCCACTTTATTAGAGACACCTGCCCTTTCATGACTGGAGTTTCCCTAAATGGATATTGAACAAGTAACCCCAGAGTGCAACGTAAAATCAAGTTCCTGTTCAAATGCAGCATTGCATCAGTGATCAAAAGAGCACAAAGCTGCCTCACTGAGCAGTGGAAAATCACCACCTGGCCAGATGAATCCTGATTTCTGTCTCTCCATCAGAGAGCCCTTCCTGTCACGTGTCAACAGCTCAGGCTGGTGGAGGTAATGGGATGAGTGTTTTCTTGGTACACCCTGGGTCCTCTGATATCTGCGGATGGACGTTTGCACAGTAGGGCTTATTGAAGCATTGTGGCCAAGTTCCTACCTTCCTGGCAGCTGTTTACGTTCCGGGCCTTCCCAGTCCCCAGATCTTAATCCTGTAGAGCATCTCTGGAACAGTGTCAGTACCTCTACCTAATTTGCTGCAACTGTGAGAAGAAATCCTGTCTGCATGGGCCAAGATTCCTGTAGAATAGTTTCAGCACCTGGTGGGATCTACGCCATGATGAACTGCTGCGGTTTTGAAGGGCAGTAGAGATCTAACATGCTAGTTAATGGGTGTCTCTAATAAAGTGGCTGTCCAGTGTATATTCCCAGTGTGTGAGAGTGTATTTCCTTTGCCCTGTGTAATTTGGACCACTAAACTTAAATTGCTATTATTTGAACCACTGGAAGCGTTTAGGATTTACAGGCTTGTTTGTTCTCGTGTGTTGTTCATTCATGGACATCTGGGGTTCCTGCAAGTTGTTCAGAGGAGTAAGTTTGTATGTTTACTTGTTTGTTTCAGTTTACACCTCCATGTGCTTTTGCTTTTTAAGTAGTTTGAAGGTGATGATTACCTCTTCTGGCTTAGTCACACATGTAAGTTCACTATGCAGATGATATTCAGAAACATTTTGTGCATCAGAATTTGTGTGCTGGATGTGTGTGTGTGTGTGTGTGTGTGTGTGTGTGTGTGTGTGTGTGTGTGTGTGTGTGTGTGTGTGTGTGTGTGTGTGTGTGTGTGTGTGTGTGTGTGTGTGTGTGTGTGTGTGTGTTTGTTTGTTTGCAAAATGCATTGACCACCCAGAGACTTGAGTTCCGTCCCTGATATTAGTAAGTCTATGGCTGAAAGATCTCAGACAGGCCAGACCCCATCAATTCACATCAGAGAAGTAGCACGTGTGTTTGGAGTTGCTTAGGCAGGCCTACCCTCTGAGACTTCCTCCCTTCCACACAAAGCTAAACACTCTAATCCTACTATAAGACCATAGTATACCTACTGTTTCTTTTCATGTAAATACCAAAGGCAGTATTTAACCATCTTGTTAATCAAGCCCCAAGCGAATATCAACCGGCTGATATATAAATGTAAACAGCAATGCGCAGCAATGGCAGATGATCAGTGTTTTGCTATTTCAAGCTTATTTTTCTAAGAATTATTCGCATCCCAGATGTATACATTATTTCTGTACATGTATAATGATAAACAGACAAGAGTTTGTCCTGAAGCATTGAAAGAGGCATAAGTGTTGCAATATAGATGTTTTAGGAGGCATGTGTCTGAAAATGGATAACGGCCAAGGGAAAACGATGGAACGTTAATAGAGCTCGGAAAGTTCCCTTACTCTTCCACAGCTCCTGAATGATTGACTAAAGGTATCTGGCCATGGGCTGCCTTAAATCTATCACTTTTGCTAGGGTGGTGTTTACGAATTATTTATGACTCTAAATGGTGGTTATGTGTTCTTATGTGGTTAACCAGAGAGAGATAGTGCTTTGTTTTACACTGTCAATGCCTCTAGTGGGTAATTTAATCCTGTTTTCAGTCTAGACTCTATAAAGGGGGCTATGTGTATGTGTTGACTGGGACACACTATCAGATTTAAAGGTACGCGATCTTGCTTGGCTGTACTACTGTGCCTATTCTTTAACTGGGTTTGCAGTGGTTGGGGTTCTGGAGTTTTCTGGAGAATCCTGCGATCCTCAGTTTAAAGGAAGTAGCCCTTTTCCAGCAGGTGCTGTTAGTACAATTGTTGAAACAAGAGTAGAGCAGATGGAACTGGTAGTAACAGAGTCAGTCTCAGAATACTTCCAAGTTTCAGTCCTGCCACACCAATTTGAGATGTGTCAACCATCATTGCACATGTGTTGGTTGCCCTGTATACTGATGTAAGATCAGTTTGGTGGTATCTCAATTAAGATGTGAGTTTAGATGGAAGAAACTAGGCCCATATGAGCCCGGAGCAGTCATTTAGGATGCCGTCATCTTGTCCTGGGGTCAGCGACTTTAATGAAGCTACAGGACCAGTAAAAAACATGAACCAATTCAACTCCCTAACATTATCACACCATTAGTGTTAGCTCAAGATTGTGTTGTAAAGGTATCTAGTTTGTAGGCATATTTTTATCACTTGGTTAATTCTATCTGTATTGATATTTGATATGAGTTTGATATTTGTGGTTAGTTTCTGATGCAAGTGGAAAACCAACTCGACAGACAGTAATTATTATGAAATTGGAGCCTAGCAAAAGTCAGCTAGCTACATTAGCTTGCTCCACGATGTTAAGTGAATTTTGAAACTGACCTTTTTTCATCTATATGCATTTGTTGTTAGCTCATGTTTGTCTGGAAAGTTTAATGCTTCAAAATATTGCTTGTTTAGTAAACCAAATAAATGAGTTCTGACTAACACTAGGTTGTTTGGCTGAGAACATCGTGGTCACGTAATACATATTGTTCCTATTTTGTCAGTGTGAGCTAACCTAAGCCAATTAGGCCACAACAGCACACCATGATGAAGCACCGGGTGGTGCCAGTACCATGTGTAATAGTAACACAACTGATGTTTGTAAGAAGTCACTGTTAGATGGGGATGGAATTCATTTCTATGTCATTCAAACAAGCGTTTGTCATGATAGAGCTTCTGGTTCTAAACTAATGTGTTTCAGTACACACTAATGTGCTGTGTTCACTTTGCTCTATGAAAACACAAAGGAATGATGATGAATCATCATGGGAGAGTGGAGCATACAAGAAAGGCCTTCCCAAAGCTCACCATTCTGTTTTGATTTTCTCCAAAATGCATCCAGATTGAAAATTAGTACATTCCATGACCCTGCGTGTGTTTGTTTGTGTGTATGTGTGTTCTGGGGTGGGGGATGCAGGACTAAATACTTCAAATATTTTACATCAGCAACATTGGTGATTAGTATGACTGTTATTTTCCTCATTTCCATTATTAATCTGTTTTTTATTACATCAGCCTTTCGCTTGTCTGACAAACATCAGGCACGTGGGGAGAATAACTCCAAATGCTGTTTTCTTTAGTAAACACACACACACACACACACACACACACACACACACACACACACACACACACACACACACACACACACACACACACACAATTTCTCTTGCTGTGTCTTAAACATGAACTTGATTCTTGAACGTGTGCAATATCTGCATAGTGTGCAAGTGACACACTATGCAGATATTGTACACTTTCGTGAATTTTGGTACGAATCGCTGGAATTTTTGGTACCGATCTAGGTATTCCTCTGTTTTCATTTCTTTTCTTCAAACATAGTTCTGGAAAATCAAAAGAATGGACTTTCTCTAGTGAGACCTTCAAGACTGGCAGAGTCACAGGTCATTGGCAGCTCTGTTCTGTTCTTTGCTGTGAGCGCTAATGCAAATCAGCAAGTCCTTGATCATTTCTGGCAAATTATTTTCTTGTAACAACTCTTTCATCTTTGTGATAACAGTAAACGTCCTTTCCAAAATCAGGCCATGGTTTAAATCAAGCGTTATTCTTTGAGGCAGCAATTGTTTAAACTTTGTCTTAACTGCTTGTTTGTCCCTTACAGAATTGTGGTGTGGTTTCACGTGACATGACCACTGCCCTCCTAGCCAACACCACACGGACATGTTTCCGGAGTGACATGGGTCTTATGCAACACATCTGATAGCACTTAGCACTCAATCCTTTGAGCAGAGCTGGGTGTTTGTCTCGGGGTGGGGGTCGGGATGGAGCTTGGGTGAGCCCAGTGTGAGATTTCCTCGGTGCCAGCCAGCCCCATCAGCACCATCCGATGAACCTCACCCTGTGCCCCATGCAGTGCAACGGCATGGCTCTCATCACTTCTTTACATTTGGTTTGTAATGCCCTCAGAACTGTGCAGTCGCTCTGGGCCCAGCTATGAGGATACAGCATCAGACTCCAGCGGCATCCGCAGACTCCGACTTGCTTCAGTTCCCTCCTGAGAAGCGAAGTACCTGGTACCTGAGTCTAAGATCAAGACTGTTACACGCACACACACATACACATGTATGCAGATACATACATCATACTCACACACAGGCACACGCACACAAACCAGCTCTGATAGAGAGAGGAAAAATAATCTGGCCGAGGTGAGCTGTCTGATAGTGATGTTTCATTTGGATCTGTGCCTCCTAATCAAGCTCCAGATCCAAAACCTTAGATAATTTAGCTTCAAGGGGGAGGAAGAGTGAAAACATTTCACTTTTGCAGGTTTTGAGTGATGTGCCCCTAGGTGTAAGAATATTAAAAAGTTGAAAGGATCATGCAGGGTGTGTGATGTTTGTGATTGCAACAGATCATTGCTTTATCTTGATGTGTGTGTAGACGCTCCAGAACCTGAATGTTGCTACATTTATCTGTACCTGACATTCATCTTGAGAGGACTGGAGATATTTTGGCAAGTAATATAATTTTCTGCCACTAGGGGGAAGGCCATAAGCATGTTTGAAAGGGTGAAATATATGAAAGGATATTTAGCTGGTTGGATGCAGAATGAATTATTTATTCACTGTAATAAAGCTGACAGTGTTTACAATTATTATGAATTAGTCATGTAGTCATTTCAAATTCCATATAAGTGTAGTCATGTGCAGTGTGTCATGGATTAATTCTTCAGTAAGGGTCTTTGCATTAGCGGATCCACATGCTGATTGACATAACACATCTTTTGATCACAGCCAGTGGAAACTGATGAAGGTGTGTGCAGCATTCAAATGTGTGCAGCACATTATTGCTCTTTAGTGTGAGAGCAATCGAGAGAAGCAGCACTGAGAGATATGACACTTCTCACTGTGATATGACACTTCTCACTGAGATAGGACACTTCTCACTAAGATATGACACTTCTCACTGACAGACATGACACTTCTTACTGAGATAGGACACTTCTCACTGAGATATGACACTTCTCACTGAGAGGACAATTCTCACTGACAGACATGACACTTCTCACTGAGATAGGACACTTCTCACTCTCCACACCAATATGTAAATAATTTTCAATTACCGAAAGTGCTGCTGTGTGTGTGTGTGTGTGTGTGTGTGTGTGTGTGTGTGTGTGTGTGTGTGTGTGTGTGTGTGTGTGTGTGTGTGTGCGCTTGTGGCAAAATAGGGAGAACCGTAGGTTCATGTACAGTATTTCCTCTACATTACATCTTTAATAACGGACTAGTTCAGTATCAGATGCCTGACTGATATATCACTGATGCCTGTAACCCCACCAGCCATTTGCAGCAATCATCAGTTCTCCAGCACCTCTGTCTTGTCGTAAATATGATCAGTGTTTTTGTTCATCTTTTATACAACATCTGTAAAGCGCTGCCAGAGTGAATATTTAATGGGATTGCAAACTGAAGCCAAAGTAATTATTTAATTTAATCTCTCACACATTTCTTTCCACACACAGTCATACACACACACACACACACACACACACACACACAAAATACTTGGACAAAAAAGTCACCCAATATTCAGATTAGCTGTTGAAATCTGTACTTTATTATTTGAAAATGGGCTAGCTGCCTCTGGTTCAGTAGGAGCACTGAGGAAAGCCCTTTATCTGAAGGACCCTTGTGAATAATACTGGATGACAAACTCTTTATACTCTCTTACAGATTATGTCGCTCCCTATATATTTAAAAAACATTATATCAAGATTTCCAAGAAGCTCTCTGCAGTGTTGTGATGTACTATCTGCCACGAAGACAGAAAAGCCGAACTTAACACAGATGCTCCACGCTGTAATTCTTCTCCAGTCCTCACGTCTCCTGCTTCATTGTCCCTCAGAATAAAGCAGCGCAAGTAAACTTCAGTATCCTGTGGGATTTGGAGGGATGTGTTCTAACTTCATTGTGCTTTGGGCAGGTGCGCTGTAATTTCAGCACGCTTTGGAGAGATGTGCTGTAACTGTGTGCTTTGGAGAATTTTGGTGTTACCCCACTGTGCTTTGGAGAGTTTCGGTGTTACCCTAGTGTGCTTTGGAGAATTTTCGTGTAAGCCTTGTGTGCTTTGATGGGACATTCTGCATCTTCAGCTTGCAGCATGTTCATCTGGACAGGTGCGCTGTAATTCTAGTGCCATCCTTAGGATGTGAATGTGGGGCAAAATTACAATGCCCAATAGCTCAGCCCATGGCCTCTGTAAGACCATTGTAATAGTCTGACTACTGCATCACCACTTTGATAGTTTCACATTTCAAGTTTGTGACAGAATGTCAGAGACAGGATGTGTGTGTGTGTGTGTGTGTGTGTGTGTGTGTGTGTGTGTGTGTGGCTCAGGTGCTCTTCAGCTCTGATGGCCTCTGGAACATCACTGTGGCAGTTCAGGGATATTCGGTTCCTGTGACAGTTTAAGGATTGCCTAACCAAGGTGCTTCATAGGGCCGATAGCCACTGTCACCTTGGTCTAAAATAACTATGGAGTGATTAACAATTTCTTACTTTTAAGTCACTTTTTAGTTCCCTAATATGATTTATAAGAAATAAGATGTCTTTCTGTCTGCTGTGGATGAATGATGACACTGATGACTGACATGTAGTGGTATATTTGAAGTTGTATTTCGTTTTTTGAGTTCGAGGTTGCAACAGTTAGCTATGAAGCTTTTTCTTCTAAGGTCATGAAGGGAATCTGTCTTCACTTTTGGCCGAACTTGCTGAACTCCCGCTTCCCGACTGAGGAGGTTCAGGACTCACTGATCCTCACGTCAGAGGTGTTTGGACAGGGGCCATATCCAGTTTACTCAGCTTTTCCATCTCTGTGCTCCCTCCCCCCAGCTCAAGCTGCTAGTTTAGAGTTATCACAGTTAGATACAAACAAGTTCCTGTTACCATCTGCACCCCGACATAGGTCCTGCGACCTGTCAGAAAAACACATAGGGTGCTCTGTATGCTTTTGAAAGGAGGGTCATAGTTATCTTCCCTTGGGTTTCTTCTTTATACAGACCCATCCCAGCTGAAGCAGCACAGATGACCCTGATTCTCAGTGTGCAAGTGTGTGGTGGGGCTCTTGAGTGGAGTGGTCAGGGGACAGTTGTCTTAGGCCTTGTTGTGTGTTAAACCGCTCTGGCCTGCGTCAGCCACAAGGGTCAGGGTAAGATGGTGGGCGTTGTTTGACCTTGACTGGTGTATGTTAAACCCCTCCCAGTTGTTATGTTTCAGCGAAGATATGGTGGATATGGACGAGAGAGTGGAGAAAAGAGGAGGTAAGAGAGGGCGAGAGAGAGAAATGAGAAACAGAACAATGCTCTTTCTGTTTTCTCCCTTCCTCTCTCGCTCGTTCTTCTCAAAGTGGAATTTGGAATGAGACTGGAGGCGCAGGAGCATCTGAGCAGTACGTGGCTGTTTTGGAGAATGACAGTGATGTGGTTTCCCATTGGAAGCCGAACAGGGTCACCACACACCTGGACGTCACTGCCGCGTATCATATGAAGGCTCCTCATCTCCAGATAAGGCAGAAGTCCGTACGTGCTCGCATTATCTCAGATGGCTGCATGTTTTAATACTGCTCTATCCTCCACAACACAACTCTTGGGCTCATTCATTCCTGGCACTGTGCCAACCCTTCATTAACCATTTAATAATAGGGCAAGTGCGAGAGAGAGAGCTAAAGAGGGCACTTTATAGCCGATCGATTACCGGGACGCCTCACATTGGGACAGAGCTGATCAGCAGGCCGACCTCTTGATGATGAACAGAAGGTTGTGAGATTCGCTGGTATGAACGCTCGAGCTCTGGTGGAAAGTGTTGCGTTAGCATAGCACCCTGCACACGGGGATCCAGCTGCCTGGGGAAGCAGCCTGCCGTAATTGTCTGCTTGTCTCCTTAAAGTGTGCCATGCTGTGTGAGCTGCAGGGCTATTAGTTCAGTTTCCCTCCCGTGGTGCTGCAAGGGCTTTGCCACCAGCCTGTCACCCTAATTTTCCAGTGCTGTCAAAGTCTGTGCTGGGGATTAAAGGGATGAAGGTTTGTTTTGTGTGTGTGTGTGTGTGTGTGTGTGTGTGTGTGGGTGTGTGTGTGTGTGTGGGTGTGTATACACGCGTATGTGGGCGCGTGTGTGCGTGTGTGTGTGTGTGTCTGTGTGTGTGTGTGTGTGTGTGTGTGTGTGTGTGTGTGTGTGTGTGTGTGTGTGTGTGTATACACGTGTATGTGGTCGCGTGTGTGCGTGTGTGTTTATGTGTGTGTGTGTGTGCATATGTGCATGGTTGTGTGCTTGTGTGTGCAAGCTAGCTGCAAGTTTGGACAGGCTAAGCGTCAGTGGTCTCCCATTATGTGACATCATTAGAGATAAATTGTGTAAAAAGTGTATGAGGCATGAGTCATTACTTTAAGCAGAACTCATGTGCCAGAACTTACTATGACACCACATGAATCTGCTTCAGTCAGATATGGAAACCTATTGGTCAGATGATAAACCGCCCTCCAGTACTACCTTACTGGCAGCATACTGCTGTAATACCAAACCCATCATCTTTCAGATAATAAGACGTCTGAGATCGTCTCGGGTCAGTGCAGACTGCCGCAATGCTGATTTCTGCCCTGTTTTTCATTCTCCAATAGATGACCCAAGGGATGGGTGTCAGAATCCGTTCGGAACTCTCTTTCGCAAATCTCTCTTCGGTTCACATCCTGCCTATTAGAAATCACACTCACTCTGACTATGAGTTTGAATTATTTTGATGGTGTTGCACATTACTCTTTCAATTAACATGGTATCTTAAAGTGTCTCTTGTCCCCTATGAGCAACCGTGCGGAGACGCCTGGCGTGAGACTCCCCCTCAGGGTGTCATGTCGTGTGACGTGGTCTCGTTATGACATGTGTGCCGTGTTCTCTTGCACCTCGGCACTGCCCTCCTGTCTGTGCCATTAACCACATGAAATGCCCGTCTGCTTGTTGTCCGTCCCTGCATCATGTGTTTAGAATTGAGCGTAGCATTGTGGTTTTATCGCACGCAGATGTGGAGCAGGCCTGTCGGAGGCTGTTTTCCAGCACGTGTCACCACCGCCCGGTTCTGGGGCTGCTCTTCGAAGTGCTGGTGTCCACTAATGAATCACTTGGATCACAACTCGCCGCTGCAAATCCGTTGGTTTTAATGGCACATTACCTTCGGATAAGAGCAGGACAAAACAAAAATAACGTTTCTGCTCCAGTGGCCACATCACATGGGGGTTTTGGAACCAGCTCGCTACCATATGCATACAATTATTTCCCTTTTACTCAGCAGTATTCAACTGGCATATTGTTTGAAGAAAAATGGGTTAGTCTCTGGCAGGTCAAACGCAGAGCCAGAGTTGTATCACAACCATTTAGATCAGACCTAAATCTAATGGTGTGACCTTGTCCTTATCTGATTAAAGGGGATGTTCTAGGAAGACTTTAGACTTTTCCCTGCAATAACGAGGTTTCCCCTGTTTTGCTTAGTTTTTAATCTTTTTTCCCAATTCAATTTTCCCTTTTCTGCTTATAATTTGCAACTTAAGCATTACAAATACCTTTTGATTTTGTGCATCAATTGAACATGGAAAGCTGGGAAAGATTTACAAAACAATTTACTGCGGGCCTCTCAAGCAAATCACGCATAAGATTTTGTAGAGATTTCATTCCATTCAGCCATTGCCGAACTTCACCTCTCATAAGGATTTTAGCGTGAAAATGTCTGATTGTTATGCTTTGTACAATAGCTCATTATTATCCTGTGAACAGCCATGGTGCCTGATTATTCAAGAGGTAATTGGAAGGACTGCTAGAATTGGGATGATGCTTATTACAGGGGTGCACAGGCCAAACTCTTTATAATTCCACCAGTGTTGCATCAACACACGATTCTGTGCCCAAGAAAGCCCTAACAATCAGGATAACTAGGCAATTGATATTGTGCATGCAAAGTTTCTTTCACCCTGAATCGCTCCTCCCTGTAGACTGTGCTGGAGCAGCATTCAGAGCAATCAGGTTTCAAGGCCTGAGTCATATGGCAGGCAGGCTATCCCCAGTGTGTTAGTAGAAGTTTGTAGGGTCTACACGTTTGCGTGTTTGTGTGCTCTATCTGTGCTCTATCTTGTTATCGTGCAAGCCTGATTGCAGATTACATTTCCTTGAGCTGCAGCCTTTGTAAATTGATTTCAGCAAACTGAATTTTGCAAAAATGACTGAATTTCTGGACACAGGGGCCCCTCAGTGGCTTAGCTCAGATAAATGTGGAGGTTAGGAGCTAGAAAGCTGCGGTGTGGTTCCCCTCAGAACTCAGTGTGAGTTCCTCTGCGTGCCTGACCATACTGTAAGGTCTGCATTTGGAAAAGATATGGGACTAGAGGTGTGTGCTTTCCCTTGCTGTCAGATGCGATTCTTTTGAATAGCACAGTATGAATAGCATTTACCGATGTTATTTTTGTAGTTCCTGATACATCTGGTTGGATTTTCTCATTAATCTTAATAAGTCTATGATTCATTCTAGGAGAACAACAGAGGCTGACCTTAGAGTTCAGTGAAGCAGCACGCGGTGTGCCATGTGACTGGTGAGTGTGGCGGCCACCATTATTGATGGGTTCCTGAGGGGTGAAGCTGTTTTCATTGCAGATGTGTCTTGTTGAGAGTAGATGACTCAGTGGCCATCCTAGAGAACGGGCTTTACAGCGCACTCACAAAAAAACTCCAGGCTTTGAAGATGTGTAATATAATCACATATATCTTTTTTTCCCTTACTATTGTGATTTTCAGTCTGGGCTCCACACATGGAAGTGATTACACCCAGAGGGAGGTGTGTTTTTCAGAAAAAAACGTCAAGAATCAGACCTCCTTGCCCAAGTGCCTAGTTTTCCCAAACACCCTGCTCTCCCCTAAGGGAAGAGGATACGTTACCCCAGTACCATTACCCCTTGCCCCAGCAGATATAGAGGGCCCCCCACAATACCCAGAAGAGCAGGGGCCCAGGGGCCTATTGCTGTGGTGGAGATGGTAGTTAACGAAATCGACGGGCTGAAACTTTGAGCAAATGATTTGGAACACATTTTCTGCCCATTCATCAGCTGATTGGTATATTTCCTTAGTGGTACGTACCATGGAGTGTGCCTAAGAAATTACCTAGCAAGTCATTTTATTCCATGACTGCCTGGTATGGTTTCCTTTCCCCCCTTCTCCTGTTTTCTCACCATCTGAATGCCAGTCTTCTGAAGAGAGAGGTCAGGCTTGCTGTGGCACACTGAGCGCTTTCCAATTAGATGGGCTGAGCTGTTGTGGAGAAGGCAGGAGGAAGCAGAGCATGTGGCCTTCATCAGCTCTTGTGTAAACACAGCCAGACTGTTTGGTCCGAGACAGATGCCAGCACTTGGCCGGGTGCACCGTTCACGAGCAGGCAGTGTCTCAAGGTACAAAAAGCCCCCAAAAATGATGCACATTAGTATTAACTCAGTCCGTATGTGAGATGGGATGTCATTGTGTTCTAAGCTCTGGATTTGCATAATTGTTGCAGGGCTGCTTGCCTGATTTTGCTGAATGTCTCAGAGAGAGAGAACAAGCACAGGGATCTGTGATATATGAGTTATTTATACTTGTATTATTAAACCGCTATATATACTGCTTATGTCACCGCACTGCAGCCTGAGTAACAGTCTGTGGAGGTTTCCATTTTTTACACATGCTGACGTTAGATGGACACACTAGAATGTACAGAATACATGCTTTTACATTATTTATTTTTTTACATAGTAGTTAATGTGGTAAAGTCGGTAAAGAGAGTAGATTCTCAGAAGTTTTGCAATCCCCTTTGTTTCTTAAGCAAGTGCACATGTGTAGATTCTACAGTAGATGTATGGAAAGAACTTGCTATGCAGTCACAAAATGAGGTTGAAAAAAGTCAGAAACAGCAGGCAGCTTCAGGCCTCAGATTTTCCGCCTGCTGATTTCTGTTACCTGGGCCTTTCCTCCCACTCCTGTGTCCGGGTCTCTCACTCAAGACAGGTTACAGATGAAGCTCTGAGATCAGCTCAGTTCAGCTTTCGCCTCCTGTACAAGTGCACGGTTGCTTCCAGCTCAGCCGGTTCTCTCCAGATATATTGGAGTCTCAGCGCACAGCACATCTGTTCCTCCAGCAGTGATGTGTAAGGTCTGCCCTGCCTGTTCCAATATCTCAGATTCATTCAGTTCATCACCTCATTCCAGCCCCTCATCTCCATCACCGCACTGCACCGCTACCCTGGTCCTCAGCCCTGAGTCCGTCCACTGGCTCGCTGAAGCCCTGCGCCTGTCATTGCTTTTACATCTAATCAACCGTAACGCATTTGCACCTTTTCGAAGGCGAACTGAACCACTCTGGATTCAGGCGCAGTGTTCAGGTTTGTAAAGTGAGTTTTATTTGGGCCTCTTGGACAGGAAGGCAGCAGAACTGACTGTTTTTGGTGCCATTTTGGATGGGAGGTTGGGAGGTATATTGGAACTATTTACTCGTTGACTGTCATGACTGGGCCAGCTGCACTAGGAAACATACAGCGGTATTCATGTTAATCCATTTGTTTTGCAAATGTAGATGTTTAGCTAAAGGTGTCAGTTAAATGACATGAATTCTTGGTGGCATTTTCTTCCATTTGAGACTACCAGGTTTTTCTTTGCTCCAGCTGAAAGCTGCTGGAACAGTTAACTGGAGAAAGTGATGTATGATCAGTCACACAACTGTCTCCTGTAGCAGAGACTCTGATTTTAGTTTTTTATGAAGATGTCCATAACATTTTCTGAAATGTTTGACGTTCTCTACGGTCTGCATTTCAAGGACAGAGAGATGGTCATCTTAGACGTTTTTTTTTAACCTGGCTTCTCACATGAACTCAGAGCAGAACTGATTGAGAATACGTTCTCCTTGTGAATCGTACATAATGCACACATTCCTTCGCCCAATCACCAACCTTCAACAGGAAGACCAGCTTTACTTCACGTGAGAGCTGTATTCCAGACCTGCGTCTTCTCATCCTGAACGCCCCACAGGTTTTTGGATTAACCCAGGAACTCGGAAACAGTTGCTGACAATTTAAATTGTGAGTACATGAAAGGTGAACAGTAGTGTATGTCTGTGTGTAGGTGTGTATGTAACTTTGTGCATTCCCACAGGATTTTCAATACCTTCCCTGAGTGAATGAGAGTGTTGTGACTTTGATCAACAACATGTGCTTTTGCAGCTTATGTAAAGAAACTTTATTAGATCTGTCATGTGCAGAATGAAGGCTCTGGGCTACATCGAGACCTCATTGTTTGAACGTGAACTGTATCCGTCTGGTAGCATTATTATTTGGGGGCATGTTATTATCCTCCAGGCCTGCGGGGGGCAGAACACACCTAATGAGTTATGATGCACTCCACATGTACTGCTGTATCTGATATGGTTGATTATTTTATTCTTTTATCAGGAGCAGCTGTAATAGTAGGTTTTGGATTCTATTTATCTTGGAATTAGGGTTATCGCTACCAGCACCAAAACTTTCACTCCAGCTAAAGCTCTGTACAGATATTGTAGATATTTCAGGCTTGACTATAAGATCTGGCCATCTCTCCGGGAGCTCCTCTCATATATCTGACTGCGCTGGTCTGTAGATGCACTGCTGTTGTCATTTTGATCTCTGTGGGAAGTTAACGTCAGTTTGACAGCCCACTGTGTGATGTTTATTATTTAATATAGTCTGAAATTAATGTAGTAACTTTTGTTGTTTTCTTTTCAACTTTGAATTTTAATTTTTTTAAAGTATATAAGTATAAATTGTGGTCAGGAAAAGAATTTATCTGAACATTATTCAGGTTTCTTCCTCTAAGCTGCCCTGAGGGAATGTCAGGATGGTGTCTCCCCTTACTGAGTTTCATATTTACCATGTGAGTACCAAACAAAGGCCGATTCATCTGTCACCTTCTGTGTCCACACTGTCGGTCAGGTGGGGAGGATTGAATACCTCACACAGACGTTTTTCCTCTAAAAACACACACACACACACACACACACACACACACACAAAACCAAACACTGAACCAATCGTCCTATATGTAGTATGGCAGTTATATTATGGCAGCTCAAATGGGTTAAGAACTATTTGAGTTCACTGAAGCAGGATTGTGTTTTTGTTCTTTTATTGTTTGCTGAGTGAACGTGAGGGTTGTTGTGTCACGTTTCATAGTGTGTCATGATGACATAAAATCCCTCTGCGTTGTGTTATGGGGCCAGAATAGTCACCACAAGCAAGTCTCATTAAGAACAAGACATCAACCGCTAACATTAAATTATATCTGTGTGACTTTCTCTGTCAGGCAAAACCAATTCATTTCTCTTGTCTCTCAGAAATGTTGCGCCTGTCATAGTAGGATATAATCATGGCTGGTCCTCTCTAATATACGGCAGAGATCTTACCAACGGGACACAGTGGTCTCCGTTGAAGTGTTTTTGGAGGGATCAGCTCTCACTCGCGTATATTAAAGTCACAGAAGGGTTGATTTGGGGAGCCACGCCGGCCACACCAAAGCTGGGGAGTGATGATGGGGGGGGCGGCACGGCCACACCAAAGCTGGGGAGTGATGATGGGGGGGGGGGGCGGCACGGCCACACCTCCCACCCCCTAGTGGGACGTCAGCTCTGCCCTGCCTCTGAAAGCCTGTCTGTTTGTCTGACATCCCCGTCTCTCAACACCACCCCATCAGTCGTAGCTTTGCCTGACCATCTCTGGCCCAGCTGGGACAGGCTCCTCTTTGTCCCTTCAGCTCATTCACACCCCACGGAGTGACAGCAAGCCGACAGGCCTGGCTCCTGAGGGCCCAGGCCTAAAGGTCGTCAGCATCAGTGACCCATAACCTCCATGCCACTCTTATGTCATAGCACACCAATGCAGAGGAGAGGACACCCCCATTAGGGGGCAAAACAGCAGTCCTTGAAACAGTATATCAGGTTAGCCTGTGGCTATACGCTTCTGATTCCAAGACCATGTTTGAAATAATAGAGGACATATACTAACTGGTTTAAGTAGGCCTGTCATAGAAAGTTGCAGTTAAAGTTCATCGCTGTGATATTTTGACTACGGTACTCCTCAACTTGGGTTGCAGCTTTTGTGATGTCTGGCTTTCGAAGGCTAATATCCACTATGCATTATGCAATACGTGAAAAGCACACACTTGCTTTATTTAACTCCACCGATCACAACATCCCTCTGATGGACTTTGTGTTGGAAAGATGTGTCACAGAATCTCCCTGCGGTGGGTCTGATGTTGGCTGGAGGCTGGAGGGCTTCTGTGGTTACGGGCTCTAACGGCCTGATGCTGGGAGAGACACTCTACGTTCAGGCCTTGGCTCTGCTCTGGCCTTCATGGCTGTGTTCCTTTCTGCTTATCTCTGTTGTTGCCGCGCTGTACGTTCGCCTCAGATTCAGGCAGATTTATTGGGTGCTTTTGCAAAAAAATAAACATGGAATTCAAACCTGTTTTCCTGCTCCCTCTCCCCATTTGTCATTTCTCCAAGAAATTCCATGCAAATTACAGGGAATTCTCCCCAAGAATCCACTGGCAAAGGGGCAATGCACAACTCCAGCAGGGACTTCAGTCATTTTCACAACAGCAGTCATTGTGGTAGTATAGATTTTCATTGCAAGACTAATATACAAGAGTCCTCTACTCCAAAAAAATGAACTGCTCATTCAGTGAATTTGATTCAATAATGGCATCGCATTTAGAGCTACTAGAAAGCCCAGTGTCTGTCAAATGCCTTGTCAACAAAATATTTGTTCCCTTAAAGTACATCTAATTACTTTAGGGTTAGATGGGGTTTGAATCACTGCGTGAATTTGGGGTTGAGGGCATCTGCATATGGCTGGGATGGCTGGAATGATTAGGGACAAGTGGGACGGCTGGGGCAGTTGGGATGAGTGAGACGACTGGGATGGATGGGGCAGTTGGGATCAGTGGGTATGGTTGGGACGGTTGGGGTGGCTGTGGCTGGCAGTGCAGCCTACAGTGTGGGACGCTCTCTACTGTTTCCACTCACACCTCTCCTGGGAGGCCTTCGACATCAGCTCCCGAGAAACTGGCCCCGCTTCGCACAGCCGCATTTTATGTGTTATTGTAGACGCACTCCCCCATAAATCTCACTTTCTTTGGCAGATTAAGTTGTTATGAAAAAAAAGAGCCCCTCAGTGACTTTTTTCCCCTCCTCGTGTATTTAAGCATCGCAGGCAGAACTGGCTCAGTAACATCCTGTGGCCAGGCAGGCGGCGCTAGCCCGCTGGGGCAGGACGGAGTAGACACGCGTGCCAGTGGGAGCCCAGAGCCTTCACCCACTCTCTCACAAATGAACAGACCGCTTCTTTTGGACCACAAGTGTAGAGTTTCTTCTTCTTGTTTTTTTCCCTAAATTTGACCTTTGTCTGTAAGCAGTAGCCTACAAGCACTTTTTGGTTATATTTTCCTTTTACTGCTGCATTTAAAGTAGCAGGGAAGGGGATTTTATTGTCTGAACCCGTGTATTTGGATTATTTATGATTGATTCTACATGTGTGTATGTTCCACTCTCAGGTGCGGAAAGTGTGGTGTCATTTGCATCTGGATTTATGCTCTGTGCGCCAGCATCCTGGAGGAGATGTGTTTTGGATTTACCGGAGGAACCTACGAAATTTGGTTTTTGGGGGGGATTCTGGTTTTGTCAGTGTGATTGATATGTAGCTGGCTGGGGTTGAGTCACGCTTGGTGTTTATTCTGGATACGTCTTTTGCGTGCTGTCAGTGTGCTTCCATGGTTGTTATTTTGAGGAAACTTGGTTTGAGGCAGTGGTGCTTTCCTGTGGATAAGGCCCTTGAGATTAAGCTCAGCATCTTTCGGATGGCTAGGGCTACGGACAACAGGGCCTTTTCTCTGCAAGCGGTGGCCCATGGGAGGGAGTGATGATGCTGGACTCATGACAGGTTTCCACTGTGGCTGTTAATTATGCTTGTGGGCCTTGTTCCAAAGATCTCGGCGATCCCTGTTTGGTTGTAAGAACAAACGCCAACATATACCGACATGACAAAAAAAAAGAGATAAGCTCACTACCCGGAGGCTACATGGTAGCGTTCCACCTTTGTGTTTTAGAGGGAAGATGGGTAAGGAAAGAAAAACTCCACCACCCTCAGCAGCAGATGTTAGCAGCGCTGAAGGATGTCAGGGTAGCGTGTGCCTTGACTGAACTCATTTGGCACTCTCTGCCCTGTCAGGGACATTAATCACGGAGACGTCTGCCGGGAGCGTCTGGCTGCCTTCAGCCGGGCCTCGCCCGCTCTCACACCAAACACGGCTGATCTGCAGAAGCTGCCACAGGAAATGCCACTGTGAAAGCAGCCACTCATTACATGTCACCAGTTTCAGACGATACTTTTTTAAAAAAACAGTACAATTAATACACTGCACCATAGAAGCAAGAAAATCTGAAAGTCAGTAAATGCATTTGTTTCAGCACATAATTACACATTCTGTTACACCTCCATAATTACATATTCCGCATGTCATTTGTATGAAGGCATTTACCTAGAGAAGGGGCAGATGTAGTTCTCCCCTGGTCTAGATGAGACCTTTTCCTTTAACCCTTTAGAGATTAGTCACAGGAGGAATGTTCCTCTCTTTGATTATCATTAGAAACACCCTGCAGACCTCAGTACATGCAAATATGAATGTAATTATAATAATGAACTGGAAAATTCACATATCCACTTAGTAATAAAAGAATTTGCTAATTGCGTGTGGGTCAGGGAAAAGGTCTGGGCATGGTGAACAGCAAAGCTCACCTAGGGCTGGGGAGTAATTAGGCCCACAGTAATTATGAGCACAAATGTGTGTGTGTGTTTGTGCATGTGTGTGTGTGTGTGTGTGTGTGTGTGTGTGTGTGTGTCAGAGAAAGAGAGAGAGAGAGAGAGAGTGTGTGTGTATATTTGTGTGTGTATCTGTGTGTTTTGTGGTGTTGGGGGGATGAGAGAGGGTGTGAGGGAGGCTGTGTTGGAGATTGTTTCCTATAGAGCTGAATCAGAAACTTCAGTTGATCTTTGTTGAGGCACTTGTGCATTGCTACAATAAACATTAGGCATGTGACTATGATTTACAAGGGACACGACTGAAACCCAAGCCCATATGTAACTGCAGATTGCTGAAACGAGCATTTAGGCTCTAGTATACACATTGTAATCCCACATATGAAAGGCTGCAATCATACTTGACCCCATGCCATTTTCAGCAGTCATTTGACTCAGCTGTCTCTGCTACAAATACAAGAAACAGACATATATGTTTCTGTTGTGTGTGCCTATCTGTGACAGTGCTATTCAGTTTAGCTATACATGATGTGCACACAAACAAGACATCTTGCTAATATAGAACTATCATGATTAAACTGTTTGCCAAATTATATTCCATTTAATCCAGATTCAAATACCCTAGGCTCAAGTACCCCAGGTCAAGATATGCCCAATCACCAACATATCATCAGAGATATGAGCAGTTTTAGTTATGATTTTTAAACTGAAATGTTCAGTGTTACAGTTCTAAATGCACTTTTACAAACAGAGAAAATAATATGAAATGCTGGTATCAAAAAGTACCTTCACTTTGAAACTGTTGTTTTACAGCATCCTAAACAACGTCAGAATAGCTAGTGGCCTGCTGTCTCCAGAGTGGTGCAGTGTCCTCTGAGTGGTCTGCTTTCCCCAGAGTGGTCTGCAGTCCTCAGAGTTGTCCGCTGTCCTCAGAGTGGTCCACTGCCCTCAGAGTTGTCTGTTGTCCTCAGAGTGGTCCACTGTCCTCTGTGTGGTCAGTCAAACCACCACTGAGGTTCACTGTCCTAATTCTTCACTTTCTCTTTGCTTTACTTTTCTCTTTTCAAAACATATGCATATGCATATTTGAGATGGTTAATATTCATCTACATGTTCTGTTGAAGTTTTGCTTCAAATGCTTTCCAGTGTCGTTTTGCTAAGAATGAACGGGTAAATATTGACTGGCAGCATAACAAAATGACAAACTAATAAATAAAATGTGGCTGGCACTGAGGTGACGTTTGTGTTCTTGTGGCTTCAGTGCTTCATCCGTCTATTCGAATCTGGTTGCTTGTATTTAGTTCCATGATGATAGGAAAACATGAACACTTTGATGTTGTGAGTACATTTTTGCTGGTCCCCACAAGGGAAAATACTTTTCATATAAAAAACAGCTTTTATTTGGAAAAACTAAAAGATCCGAAATATTTCATTTTGGTTACTGAGGTTAAGGTTTGGTTTAGGTTTAAGTGTAGTCGTAGAGTTATTTATCTAAAGTTATGTACAAGTCAATGGGAATACCTCACAAAGATTCTGCAACAGCTCTACAAGATGTTTGTATGTGCGTGTGTGTGTGTGTGTGTTTATGTCAGTATTATTCAAAGTCTTTAGTACCTCAATGTTTCAATGAAAGATGGAACATATCAGAGCGTAGATAAACCATGTTCTTGCGGTCTGGCCTGCGGAACCTGACTGGGTGCATGAGCTGGGCTCAGAGCCATGCGGGCGTGAGCGATGAGCCGGAGCAGAGTCTCGCGCAGCCCACCGCGCCTGGACACGCAAGCGCTCCCCGTCCATCACCATGGACACGGTCCCCCTCACCCTCCTCTTGTTCAATATCGAACAATACACGTTGATGATATTACACATGCCTTGGCAGAGGGCTAATGGGGAGAGAGCAACAAAGGCTCCGACTAAACAACCGAGCAGGAGGGGAACAAAAGAGTGAAATGCACATCGAGCTTTTAGTGGGGAAGCCAGAAAAGTGTCTCCATTTGCCAAGAAGCCGTTTCTCATTCAATTACATGTTCCATGCTCTCGCGCCAAGCCGTATGGAAGAAGGGCTTCCGAGCTGAGCTGATCTCTCTCACCCACTCTGCAATCAACGAGCGAGACTGGGAGCGTGCATGGGCGTGGGCGTGCACGTGGGCGTGGGCGTGCACGTGTGTAGCGTTTATCCCTGTGTGTAGAAAAGTTACGGAAGGAGATGCATGTGTGTGTGTGCGTGTTGTTGTGTGTTTGGGTGTGTGTGTGTGTGTGTGTGTGTGTGTGTGTGTGTGTGTGTGTGAGTGTGAGTGTGTGTGTGTGTGTGTGTGTGTGTGAGTGTGTGTGTGTGTGTGAGTGTGTGTGCGCACATATGTCATGCTCAGGCATATTTCGTGTGTTCTGTGTGTGTATATTTATATGCAGGTCAGACTGATGTTCCCACTGAAACTAGACCTCGTTTACTTTGGAATGAATCAGTTGATCTGAAGTCTCTGTGTTTGTAATATGTGCTGCTTCCTGAGTATTAGTTGTCACATGTTTATGCAATGAAAATATAATTGTCCTGCAATCAGGACAAATCCTGAGGTCTGCTCTGACTGAAAAGTGCTCTTGCTGGAGAAACATGTGGCAGTGCTGTGTGTGTGTGTGTGTGTGTGTGTGTGTGTGTGTGTGTGTGTGTGTGTGTGTGTGTGTGTGTGTGTGTGTGTGTGTGTGTGTGTGTGTGTGTGTGTGTGTGTACGGCCCCATCGTGACAGCAAGGAGGCGGTCAGTGCGGTGAGTGTCACACGAGCACCGGAGGGGTGGACCAGCGGTGTGTCCGTGCGGCAGCGTGGGAGCCCCGTTGCACGACTCGCCTGTAGACACTTGCGGGTTGTTTAGCACTGCGGCAAGTTTCATCACGATTTCACCGGGATGAAAAGGCTAGAGGTGGAGAATGGGACTCGGAGAACGAGGGAGGAGAAAAAGGAGGACTGAGGGGAAAGTGGGGACAAAGGGATTGGGGGTTTGAGGAAAGAGAGGCAAGATGAGACAGTGGAAGAAAGGATGTGACAGAGAGGCCCTTCATGTACACACGTGATAAAGACTCAGGCCACTGTTTATTTGACAAAGTGGAATATGCGAACTATCAGTGCGAGGCCTTCTGACGACTCACAAAGACTCCTGTGTTTAACCACGGGCGTCAATTTATTATTCTTCGTGGTGGATGGATGAAAATGCTGAATATTCTTAACCAGGATTTGGACGGGACATCTTTCATATTCTCTTAAGCATATGCACCTAGTTTTGGGTCTCTGTGTCAGTCTGATCTGGATCCACAGAAATCTAATGAGCCCTTTATGAGTTGTGCTGGTTTTTGTTGCGCAATGCTTCTTGTTTTCCCCCATCTGTTCTCTTATACTCTTATAGTAGCTGCTTTGGTGAAGATGGTTTTAGATTCATTCAAACTGGTAGTTTCCACTCATTTCCATAAATTCGTTTCCAGCATACATAAACAAACACACATAATTCAGTATTACAGTTGTTTCTTTTATTGTGTTCAGCGGCAACATTTTTTCTGTCTCCCTGTGTTTGCTTCCCCATCACTGCCGTGCGCAGCTCACAGCTGTGTGTAAACCTTCAGCTAAAAACCAAACGCTAACCCATATTCTGAAAAATGAGGTGCAGTATGTGAGATATCACAGACGTTTTAGCTCTTTGGAGAAACTCCAGAGCTTTAAGTTGCTTTCATTTCTAGCATCCTATAGAGCCGACTGTGCCATGCTGGGTGCTGTAAGAAGCCTCCCAACAGTGCTGCAGTGGTGGGGGGATGTGGGTGTGGTCTGCTGTGCCTGGATGCCACTGATGTTCACCCAGTGTTCACTCCCCTCACCCAGTGTGCACTCCCCTCACCCAATGTTAACTCCCCTCACCCAGTGTGCACTCCCCTCACCCAATGTTAACTCCATTCGCCCAGTGTTCACTCTCCTCATCCAGTGTTCACTCCCTCACCCAGTGTTAACTCCATTCACCCAGTGTTCACTCCTCTCACCCAGTGTTCACTCCACACACTCCCTGTGTTCACTCCACACACTCCCTGTGTTAACTCCAGTGTTTGTCTTTTTCACAGCCACCATGTTATGGCGTTAAGTCGTAAAGAAGAGGAATCCTACAGGTAGGCCTGTTTTTGCTCTCTAATAAATCTCCTCTATTTCATCTGTAATTGGTAGGCACTCTTAAATCTCTATACAGACAGGCCTTGTTTTCAAGAGTCCATGAGTCACCGGATGTTCATGTCAACTAGAGCACTTTTATGAGTGCAGTTGAATTTGACCCTGTTCTTGATTTAACCCTTTTCTTTATTTGACCCTGTTCTTCATTTGACCATTTTCTTCATTTGACTGTTTTCTTCATTTGACCGTGTTATTCATTTGACCCTCTTCTTGGGATTTCTGCTTGAAAGAAAAATGAGCAAACACAGGGAACACACTGCCACTCCAGGGCAGTTCTTGATTTTCTGAGCAACAGTGACAAAATTTAAAGGCATGTGAATCTCATTCAGTGATATTTACTCAGGGCCTCTCCATCCTAATCACAGACACACACACACACACACTCTCTCTCTCTCTCTCTCTCTCTCTCTCTCTCTCTCTCTCTCTCTCTCTCTCTCTCTCTCTCTCTTCCCCAGAGGTTTTGCTGTCCGTTTGTGCATGTATATGGCTTTTATTGGCTTGGCCTACTCTAAGGAGACAAGTCAGCAGGGCGCAATCTGGTTTGAGAGGTTGACCAATTATATGAGAGAGAGAGTGTGAGAGAGAGAGAGAGAGAGAGAGAGAGAAAGAGAGGTGATAGTATGTGGATGACTAATGCTTCTCTATTTGTCCATCAAAAAACAGAAGGCTAATTGCTCATGCAGCCCTCATGTTCATAATTCTGATTGGCCAAATTTGTCCCAGAACAAGCCAGATTCTGGGTCTTGCGTCAGTGTCGGTAAAACTCGCCTGTATGTGCACGGTATAAAAACTCAGCGCAGTGTGCGGTCAGCTCACAAGACCAGTCAGGCCCAATCACTTCATTCTGCTCTCGGGCCAATTAAGCTCCAGGCTGCAGTGCGGAGGCTGAGGCTCTCCTGGCACGCTGGCCTCCGCACCCCAGAGGGACCCGGCGAGGGAAACGGCCCCTTCATCTCACCACTTTCACTGGGCTGTTAAACGGAGCGGAGAGAGCGAGGCCTTGCTTCGGCTTGGCCGGAGGGTCTGCGGTGACCACACGGCGGAGTTCCCTTGTTTACGAGACTTGCACACAGGTGCACAAGGTATGCTGAGTAGGAGGGGGAAGCGGAAAGAGCAGGAGGGTGTGAAGAACAGAGGCGGGGGGAAGTAGAGTGGAGCCTAAACAGTGGGAGAAATAAACGTGACCACCCTAAGACAGCGCAGGAGAACGTGCCAGAACGTGACCCTTGCTGTTTGGGTTTGGTCTGTCGTGGACGAGTGCAGGTGGTGGAGCTGAGGGCCTCACGTGGCCCGCATGCTGAGCTGGGCCTGGGCCACAGGACTGAGCACAACCATGAACGCTGCAAGCGGAAACAGGGCCTCGCTCCACCATGCTGATCCACCTGAGCCCTGTCTGCTCTCAGCACAGCCTCCACCCAGGAGCCCTGCTCTGCCCTCTCCACCCAGGAGCCCTGCTCTACCCTCTCCACCCAGGAGCCCTGCTCTACCCTCTCCACCCAGGAGCCCTGCTCTGCCCTCTCCACCCAGGAGCCCTGCTCTGCCCTCTCCACCCAGGAGCCCTGCTCTACCCTCTCCACCCAGGAGCCCTGCTCTACCCTCTCCACCCAGGAGCCTTGCTCTGCCCTCTCCACCCAGGAGCCCTGCTCTGCCCTCTCCACCCAGGAGCCCTGCTCTACCCTCTCCACCCAGGAGCACTGCTCTACCCTCTCCACCCAGGAGCCCTGCTCTACCCTCTCCACCCAGGAGCCCTGCTCTACCCTCTCCACCCAGGAGCCCTGCTCTACCCTCTCCACCCAGGAGCCTTGCTCTGCCCTCTCCAACCAGGAGCCCAGCTCTACCCTCTCTACCCAGGAGCCCTGCTCTACCCTCTCCACCCAGGAGCCCTGCTCTACCCTCTCCACCCAGGAGCCTTGCTCTGCCCTCTCCACCCAGGAGCCCTGCTCTATCCTCTCCACCCAGGAGCCCTGCTCTGCCCTCTCCACCCAGGAGCCCTGCTCTACCCTCTCCACCCAGGAACCCTGCTCTGCCCTCTCCACCCAGGAGCCCTGCTCTACCCTCTCCACCCAGGAGCCCTGCTCTACCCTCTCCACCCAGGAGCCCTGCTCTACCCTCTCCACCCAGTACTGGGGGTGTTGAGAGATCTGGCCTGGTCTCTGACTTAGCGCAGGTAGATTTTGGGGAAAAACTGGAAGGTCTTCTGTATTTGATAGGTCCTGGCTCTCTTTTCCTCACACACACACACACACACACACACACACACACACACACACACACACACACACACACACACACACACACACACACACACACACACACACACACTTGCTGCATACACAATATTATAACTCACAGTTAAAGGCAGAGTTAAAGGACACGTGTCAGGGGGCAGATCTGACTGAGTCTGTCACTTTATCGTTTAAATAAAGCTCCATTTCTCCCCATCCGAAGTTCCTTTTGGCCTTGTTAAAAACAATGACATTGCTGAAAGAAGTAAACAAATTTAACAAGTGCTATGTGTTGTCCTGTCGTCTGGGAATGTTCAGAGAAGCATGACCATGTACTCAAATATTTTGACATCTCTCTCGACTCCAGTCCTCTTTAATGATAATTTTTCATTACTTTCTTTTAATAACAGAAAAAAATCCCACATTATTTTTCTAAATAAAACAAGTTCCAATTTAATTTTTTCCTTACTTTATTCTGTTTATTTTGGTGAGAAGTTTGTTCCAAAACTTCAAAGCGGAGTGTGTTGTAAGATTTCAATTGAGCCATTGCACCAGATACTTTATTACTAATGTATTTTTAGGCCTCTGTTGAAAACCCAAAGAAGAGGCCCTGCTGGTAATGCTCCATGTGAAGTCAGCAGTGTGTAGGTAGCTGTGCATGAGGGTTAGGTTTCCACCCCCTCTCCTGGGCCTTGCGTGGTATCCGCAACCCCACTCCAATTCCTAATATCCATCAACCCTCTGCTATTGCTGACATGCTGGGCAGTAACCTTGCAGACCCAAACGCACCGGTTCGAGCCACATTGCGAGCGGTATTCTGAGCGGTATTCCGAGCAGCGACCTGAGATTCCACTGCCTACTCCTTGCTCCACGGTTTGTGTTGTCTTCCTTCCAGAGCTATAAAATTGACCTTTTACACAAGTCCTGCACGCTTTTGCATTATCGATTAAGATGCGCTGTGGAGAGAGATGAAAGACGGTGAAGAATTCTGAGTTGCCATTCAAGTTTGGCATTCACCAGAAGCTTTGCTAGGAAAAACGTTCAGGCACACAGGAAAGGCAGCAGAACACCCCCAGGCCTGGCGAGCCGGGAGCAGAGCTGTTAAAAGCATTTAGACTTTAAAGCCCCATTGTTTGTGTATCCAGGAGAAAACGGAGCCTCCCACTCTGTCCGCCACTGTGATGGATATTTGCAATTTTGGATTTTCGGGATTTTTTAAGGAAGGTGTGGGGGATTGCTGTTTGCTTTATAAAAATTATTTTCATTTTATTTCTGGTATATTTATGTGCCAGGTTTTCTTTAGCCCTAATGTTTGCTGTAAACTTCATCGTGCCATTCTTCAAATTTACATAAATCTGTTATAACCACTGTGGATATATGGAACTCATCACTCACCAGACCTTTTACTAACATAGGCTAACCACATGTTAACCTCTCACTGTCACTCTTTTATGCATATATTTACTTTTTCATAAACGTTTTCAATGTGGATAGCGTAAAAGAAAATGTATTCCCAGTTAACATAGCCAGACAAAGTTAAATGCCAAATATATAGTGATGTAAGTGTGATGAAACCAGATTTAGAATGTGTTTTAAAGGGCTCAGGCACCAGTGACTGGTAGTGGTCCAGCCCTCGGTGCCTGTATGTGTCATTAAGTGATCCCTTCCTGTGCTTCTCGCTAAAACCAGATCCCTTCTCTCCTGGTCCCAGCTGGGATCATCAGGCCTCTTGCCCCCCATAGTGTGTTCTGTTTTCTCCATCAGCTGCTACGGTCAGACTCCACAGTGCCTCTTAAATGGTGCTGGTGGTAAGGGTGGGGGTGGTAATGGTGGTGTTGGTGGTGGTGGGTGGTGGTCTGGGGGAGTGAATTCCCAGGCTGTGGAATCATAATGCATTAGATCATGTGCAGGCGTCATAGAAAGCACTGTTAGATATATACAAAGCCGACGGTGTTTAGTAGACAGGATGCTAGCACATAAAACAGATAGTGGTTAGAGTGGCAGATGCGCTGAACAGTTTGTACACACTCTCTTCCTCTCTTTATCTGGCCCTCTCTCTACCTTTCTCCCCTCTGACCCCCCACTTCCTATACACACTGCAGATTCTCAGCCTTCCAGCGTGTTGGGAATTCTCTTCCCTCATGCACAGACAGACATATGAGGCGCTCTCTCAGCTAGTGCTCACAAGGGCACACTTTTGACCTGCTCCAAATTCACACAGTGTGCACATGGTCACGCAGCTTTCATGCTGATCTGTGTGTTTGTGTGAGTCTATGTGTGTGTGTGTAAACATAAAATGTACAGTATAAAAGCTCGTACAACACCCCAGCACTGCTGTTTGTTACCTGGAATTATCCATAAAAGCACGTGAGTATGAGGGTGTCAACGTGGCCTACCGAGCCATGTTTCGGCCGGGGTCGTGACCCAGCACGTCCACATGGTGCAGGATGCCGGCCAAGCCCTCGCTGGAGAGTGCGGCCAGAGCTCTGGCAGTGGTGCGGGTGCCGAGCGAGCACTTTTGGCAGCCCGGCCCGGGGCTCAAGCGTGCCTTCATCAGAGCCGAGCTGCTCGGAGCTGTGTATTATGTGGTCGTGTTGCATGACATCACCCGGCGTTGTGTGCGGAGCGTCCGCCCTGGCGAGAGAGACGCCGCCACACACCGCCTGTTTGTTCAGCTGCGTCACATGTGTTTCTGCTGGACGCGGAACGGACGGCCGCGCCTGCAGAGATCCCTCCGCCTCGGCCCGAGGATCCTGATCTGCAGAGATCCCTACGCCTCGGCCCAAGGATCCTGATCTGCAGAGATCCCTACGCCTCGGCCCAAGGATCCTGATCTGCAGAGATCCCTACGCCTCGGCCCGAGGATCCTGATCTGCAGAGATCCCTCCGCCTCGGCCCGAGGATCCTGATCTGCAGAGATCCCTACGCTTCGGCCCGAGGATCCTGATCTGCAGAGATCCCTACGCCTCGGCCCGAGGATCCTGATCTGCAGAGATCCCTACGCCTCGGCCCGAGGATCCTGGTCAGCATGCGCGGAATAGTGCAGAAGAACCTAAACAGATTGCAAATTGCATCGAACATGCAGACAACCAATGGGTCACGTGTGGAACTCGTTTACAAGGACGGTAAACTGTGCAGCCTCATGGATTAAGGATCTGCTGCTGCTGCTGTATGTCTCAGTGTGGCAATGAAAGCGGCCCTCTCTATGCGTGCAGGTCTTTGAGCGGACGTGTTAGGACCCTGGCGTGGCCGTCCTGTCCGTGATACGGGCGGCTCGCGTGCTGCCTGACGGCGGCGTGCGGTCCACACGCGCCCCGGGCCAGCTGATGGATATACTGAGTGTGTAGAGCGTTAAATAATAGCACGAGCCAACAGCCGTAAAACTGGTGGAATGTCCAGCAGGAGCGCTGCTTTTACTCCAACCGTCTCCCTCCTGCCACTGGGAGCAGTGATGGCCAGTTAGACTCCTGCCTCACCAGCACTCCTCGTATTTCACCTCCGTGTACTCAAGCCCACACATTCCCACAGAAGCCATTCAGCATTAGTGTCTTGTAGTGGCCAGACGATGCATTTAGGCAAGTCTGTGGTTGTACTTCAGGAACTATGCTATAGAAATACAATATCAGAATTGAATATACAATATGTATTGTATAAAAGATCTTCCCCTCTCAATCTATAATATACCCTCTATAACATACTTTTATAGTATTTCGGCAGTACATGTCTAACATCATTTACAAAGTCAGTCACTTAATACATTGAGTCATATTACCCAGATGCAGCAATGTGAAGTTTGCTGTCTTCTGAGAATTTGACAAGAAAACATGCTTTCTGTGTACTATAACAATAACTGTTTTCTTCCAGTTGACCTCACGTGCTTAACTGAACTTAATTAACAGAACAGTGATCATAACTCCAGTATGGCGGCCTGTTGCATCTCTCTGTACAGAAACTTCCCTGCTGGACTGCTGGCTTCAGGAATGATTGGCTACAGAGGACATTAGCATATGGAGTTATGGAAATATTTCGGATGAGTTTTTGCAGATGTGTATATGGAGATATGGAGAGTCCACCATGAGAGATATATAGAACCTTGGATGCAGAGACGAGTGGTGGACCGGTGTATTCAAATCTGTGTGTGTGTGTGTGTTTTAATGCCATGTCTATTACGCATATGCTTATTGCTCTGCAGAAAGGATGGGAATTCATATCATTAAGATGGAAACTACTGAATTAGAGGGGCGGTGACAGATGCTGACATCTCAGACATATTAGGTGTAATGCATGTGAATATGATGGGGCACACCGCTGGCTTCAGGCAGTAAATATGGAATATATCAGAGTTGTTTCGACATTCAAGCAGTAATGATGTAGTAGTAAATGGGAGGCTGAGGACGGCTTGAAAGTGGACCTGGACGGAGGAGTGTTGTGGAAAACTTGGGCTATGGTGCGGAGAGAGTCCAGCGGAGTGGAATTACGTGAGGGGGAAAATTGGGAGATTGTTTGAATAATGTGGAATAATGTTGAATAATCAGGCTGGGATTCAGGAAATAAAAAGAGCGTGTGGAAACTTTTTGGAGGTTTCTTCCTGGCTCCCGATGGAGAGCTCTGCACTGAATGATTGGATGTGATATTGGGCATGCCTGAAATGCATTTTAACGGGTCAATTGTTATGGTAAGAGGGAGGAGAAGAAGAACGATATCTTTCTAACATGCTTAAGTCTTCCTTTTATAAAGCCTTCTTTCCTGTCCTCTCTACTTAAGGTTGTAAATCTTTCCTTGGTGTCGTGGTAAGTGTCCTGAAGTCTGGCCATCCAAACAGCAGCCATTCTAACCTGCGTCCAAACACGGCCATAGAGACCAGAGGAAAACAGCGTCCAGTCTGTCTGTAAGAGACACCCTTTCCATCGGCAGTCACACACCATCTCCCCATCACAGGGAGGAAAGACGAGGAGACAGAAGACCGAATGGGATGCAGAAGAGAGGGAACAGTGGCTGTTTTTTTTTTGTGTGTGTGGTTGAGATCCATAGTGGGTGTGTAGGGGGGCTGCCAGAGGCACTGCTCCCCCAGAGGGCCTGCCGGGGTCAGGAAAGCAGGCCAGCCTATTAGGGACCCCACTGTGTCTCCACAGCACTGCAGCTCAATGGAGCATTTCTGCCCCGTCTTCTACTCCCAGGGGTTTGGAGAGGCCTGGGCCTAAATGGGAAACCTAGCCAAGCACATCATTACATAATTACATTTCTCAATGCCACAGGAAGCAACTGTTATCGACATTATGGGAGATGGGGTAACACGGCCCATCAGACTGTGGTATTACAGTGTAATGGACAGTTTGTGAAAAGTGGATGGAGCTTTGAGCTTGATAAAGGAAATCTCTGCATTTTATTTCATTGCTCTAATGCTGCTCTATTTTGGTGAAATCTCAGAATCAGACAATGTAAATTCCAGACTTCACAAACTTGCAGCTTTGTTACTTTGTTACTGTTCTCTTCATGGTATCGCACTTTGTGAAAAATTTGTTAACTTCATCAGCTAGCCAGAGGAATGCCAGCATTTGACTTGTTTACCATGAACATTTAGTACATTAATGTCCTTACTCATTGAGATATGGTGTGAATATCTATTTTTAAATCACAGAATTGATGTTTGAAAATAGGTCTCAGATTATGGAATAGTAATATTTTTCTTTCCTTTAAAAGATAAATCTCTAATACATATCCTTGGATGAGGATAATTTCGATTTCAATAAAGAGCCTCACTGTTTATGGAGGTTTTAATAAAGGTTTTATCTATATGATCTGAGACAAGATTTTAAAATGTTATAAGATGGGATGTAACATTTATAGATTATAATTATTATGTTTATAGATTATAATATCAGAATAAGATGAGCTATAAAACAAAGCTTTTATTAAAGTCTTTAGGGTAACTACAGTTTTTAAACCTTCTCTGCTTTTCACAGTTTGCCTTTCTTTGATGTCCACATGGAGATGTTTGCTATTAGCAAAAAGAGCAGAGCAGACCAGTATGAACAGTTCAACAGGGTGGGCCTGGCAGCTCAGGCCGATCACTGTCACTGTGTATGTTTTACTCGGTGAAAATCTCCAACTGAAGGACTAATTGTCTGATTGACGGATTAATTTACTAGTTTCAGTGACTAGGGAACACCTCCCCTCATACTCCAAATTACCAAAAACTTTCTTCTCACTCCAATTCAAACATTTTGTAGCTTGTGGCATTAATCAGTGGGCATTTTACTTTTGGCTATCAGTGGCAGTTGTACAAATGTGAATGAATGGCCCCTAGTTTAAAGGCTATAATCATATCATAAGATTACTGTTTATATCGTTGTGTTGGGCCTCGTTTGAAACAGAGCTTCCTACTTCATCTCTTGACCTCTCTCGCGTGCTGTCTTTCTCTCTCTCTCTCTCTCTCTCTCTCTCTCTCTCTCTCTCTCTCTCTCTCTATATATATATATATATATATATATATATATATATATATATATATATATATATATATATATATATATATATATATATATATACCAGGACTTTGCTCAGGCTTCCTGGATTGTGGTGTTGATTCCACTAATTGTACCTGGATTAGAAAATCTAGCAAGCTTGAGCAAAATCCTGGTGAGGACTTTTAATCTCTGAACCTGGAATTGACACCACTATATATATATATATATATATATATATATATATATATATATATATATATATATATAGTGCCTTTCAGGATACCCAAGGCACTTTACAATTGTTAACACAGGTACAAGTCTCAGACAACCAATCACACACACACACACACACATATATATATATATATATATAGAGAGAGAGAGAGAGAGACAGAGAGAGAGAAGAGATCTTTCTCTTTCTTTCTACTGTATGTTTCTGATCTGATCTACCTACAACATGCATCCGTTACACCGTTTCACTAGTGACAGCCCCATATTCTTCTCCATGGGAAGAAACTGGAAGTCATAACATAAAAAACAACATGATTTTTTTTCCACTGGTTGTAAAAAGAGTGGAGTGGAGTTGAGATTGCTTGTAATGTGAGGGAATATATCCTGTGTAATTGTGGGGATCATTTCCACCACAGAAGCTGAGGTCACACATGGGCCTGCCTCGTGGTCCATGCGAGGTGGGCTAAGGTCTGTTCACCTCCAAATCCTCTGCTCTTAATGGTCTTTTTCCTTTCGGACTCCTGGGGTGATGTATTGCTCTGGTCAGGGAAAGGAGTCTGTCAATAAAGCTGCAAACTAAAGAAAGGGATACAGTTTACTTCACCCCTGAGAAAGACTCGGTGTGCTTTTTACACCACCCAGCTGAAGAAACAGAAAATGCACAGCACTTGAAGTGCACACATTATCCTTAATAATGAACTTTGCCAATATGTTTGGCCCTGAATTAGGAATAGTTTTAACACAAGGAGATGCCAGATCAGGTTTCACAGAGCCAGGAGCCATTGGGACTCTGGTTCTGTCTGGATTTGTTGTGCACATAGCTCTATTCAGATGATGTTGCAGTGTATCGCTGTTGTTATATTATTCTTTCTCTACATGTTATTATCATGTCTTCTATTTGTCTCTTATGGAGTCCAGCTCCATGTCACAACTTTTGAAAAGTTTCAGCGTGTTTCTTACAGTTCCTCCACGACTCCATCCGCTACAGCATTATTACATTCTCAAGCATTCAGCTTTGTTTCTTTTCACTTCTGTGTTTTTCTTACATTCTCAGGGAGCCAAAATCATATTTATAATTTCATAATATCACAATTTTTGGAAAATGTGATAAATGATTCGATTTGAGGCATCCCTCCTGCAAAGCCCTTTATTTACTACAGTAAAGCTGGTCTCCTGCTTCTTTGACCTCTCCCCTGTCATTTGTTCCCACTCCTGAGGGTTTGCAATCTCTCCCTCTTTCTCTGTCTCACTGGCTCTGACACACTCTATCTCTTTCTCTCTCTTTCTCTCTCTGTAACTCCGTGGGTCTCTCACTCTATGTCTCTCTCACTCTATTTCTCTTTTACTCTCTCTTTGCTTTCTCTTGTTTCTGGGGAGGAAAATCTTGCCATTTATGTGCTCGGGTTTAAGTGTCTGTTCTCATATGTCCCTGGCAAAACAGCATCCATTACTTTTGAGATGAGGGGGCTCTCTGCAACTCAGTCTTGACAATGAAGAAAGCCTTCAAAGTTGGAACAGATCCTTAAAACTGAATACTGGAACCCATTGTCACTGGGACTGTTCTGACACCATTCATCTTCACAAAAGACTCAAAGAAGAAATGCATTAAAGTGGTATCCCTTAGACTTCAGCTGAGACGGATGAGGGTTTTGAGACTGGTGAGCCCTACTCCTTCACCCTCTTAGTGTGTTTACTGTCCATAGAGACTGACACGGGGGACGATCATATGCCCGTGACCAGTGGTCAGGGGTCAGATGAAGAGTCGTTAATGTGAACGCAAGATAAGGTGAAGAAGAACAGAGCTGTTGTGATACGGGTCTTTCCACTAATCCTACAGTATGGTCACTGGCAAACGCGGGCCTCCCTTAACATGTGCTCACAATTAACCCTCCTACAGTGTGTTGAAGCTGCTCTCCCCATAACAGAAAGATGGCTTTACAGAGGGGGGAGCATCAACAGTTATAAAACTCACAATAATTGTGTGTGTGTGTGTGTGTGTGTGTGTGTGTGTGTGTGTGTGTGTGTGTGTGTGTGTGTGTGTGTGTGTGTGTGTGTGTGTGTGTGTGTATGTGCGTGCGTGCGTGCATGCGTGCGTGCATGCGTGTTCTCTCATATGATTAATGTGTCCTGCCACTTGAGACAAGTTTACACCTTCATGTCACTGTGACATTACCCAGATCTCATGTGGAGTATACCCCCTTGTCAGGTATTTTATTCTGTATTTAGAATAAAAAAATCCACTGTGGTTTTAGATCGGCTGTCACACCTGTAAAGTGCCTTGTGTATGTATGGACAATATTTTATGATATGAGAACTGGTGGTTGATTCATATGTTGTAAAGTGTTGGCGGTGAAAACTTTTGTCTGAGTTAATACGATCTAGAGTTTTCTTCTCCCCTAAAGGATAAAACAGAGCCTCTGCTATCCTGTTGAACTGGTGTCATGCAGTATCACGCTTCCTGTCACTTCAGGGACAAAAGCTGTAATATTAGATTTTCATTTCAAAGAGTTCTGTCAAACATGAACATCATCACCATATTCAAGGTAAATTTATTATGGTCTCCGTAATTTCACATGAAACAAGTCACAGGAAACAAGATCTAATATGAAATAAGATGCAGTGAGGTGTATTTGTGCAGGTGTCCTGTCACACGATACAGGGCCGGGACATTAATTTCAAGTCCATTAAAGTTTATTGGTTACATGCTTTACATACATTATTATTCAATTGTGAATAATGTAGTTTATGTACATTGACACCTTGTTACTGTAAAGTGCCACGTTTAATCTAAGTGCTTCACAAGTCAGGAATTGGAGTAATAACATTTTTTATATGGTCACCAATGTTCATTTGAATTATGTTTTGAGTGTGAAGACCAATGCTGCAGTATGCGGAGAAAGTTTTGTGAGGTGTTACTGAATTTGGGTTTAACAAGGACAAGCCTATGACACGTGAGATATTGTTCGGGGGATGAGTATCTGCTGACTGTCAGCGACCAGATGCTTTAGTAGAGAAGGTTCTCTACCTCTCCAGTCTCTCTCCTCACCCAAGAACAACAGGCCTAATTCCAAAACATGACCCTGCACTGGCGATGCCATGGAGAAGGGGACTTTCCCACTGCACCGTGCTGGGTTCTGGCTCAGAGCGACGGTCGGCAGTACAGGAGAACCACGGGGCCTTTGTTCAATGAACATTTTCATGGAAGTTCTTTACAGGACCCAGACAGATGGAACGTAGCATAAGGAAGTGTCTCCAAAATAATGGAGAGGCTGACTGTGGGCTTTTTAATAACTCTGCATTTGCTAATAGCACTCGGTGACATATTGCAAGGTGAGGTAAGGAAGGGATATACTATACATCTGATGGCACTCTCAGTACTGTCTGTGAGATCTGGGTGAACCTGAAATGGTGGAACCTCTGAAGATGAAGTGTAACCACCATGAAAATATGTTAAATTATTGGTCTTTTTTTGTAATTTAAGCTATTCCTATTTGTCCAAAATGTGTGTCAGCAGAAGGTTTTTCAGTAATAAATGTCACATCCCACTAAGTGCTAAACTACCAAGAATTATTAACCAGCAATCGCTATTATTATATTTTATATGTGCCTGAGTTATAGCCCCCGTGTTTAAGAACATTCTGCTCCATTAACAATTCCCTACGATTTCTAGGAGAAAAGTCCATAGATGGCCCAGCACTGTGTTACTGCCAGAGGATACGAAGCCCAGGCTGTACACGTGTGTGCGGGCGGGGGAGGGGGGAGGTGGGATAATACAGATGGTGGCAAAAACAATCTCACTGTTTCGCTCCATCCTGAATCCCATAGGCTGCTGCTGAACATGACCTATATGCAGTGACACACCAAGCATTATTCGGGAGATGAGACTCTTCTGCTGAGTGACCGAAAGCCACTGTGTGTGATTTATTTGTGGAGCACAAAGAAGAAAGCACTATTCTCATCCAGCTATCTCCAAAAGGCCAGAAAGAAAGCTCAGTGTCTCTCCCCATCCCAAGAACAACAGACCAAATTTAAACCATGTCCCTGGACGGCAGCTGCCATTTGGATAGGACTCTCTGTCCCATTGTAATCCACTGGGTTTCTGCCCAGAGGAAAGAGATATTGTACAGACAGGAGCACGACGGGGCCTTGGTTGGGAGAACATAACCATAGCGAGGATCTTTGGACCTTTATGATGTCAGTAATGGTAGGAATGGACCTCTAGATGTCTAGAACAGCCTCTGTCATCCCTGATTTGTTGAAGTTTGGGACTTGTGTGTGAGACACTGTGAAGGACGCCGAAGCCCTGGGGTGGGGGGACGCTGGAGTGGGATGGGATGTGGTGCTGAGAGTACGCTAGCGTGTGAGGAGGGAGGATGGGGTCTGCTGGGTTATGGTCCTATTGATCAGAGAGGTGCCTCAGGCTCTTCTGTTTGAAGCATAAACAGCGTGAACTTGGTGCCTCAAAACATGAAGAAAGAACCTCACAAGGTCATGCTGAAGACAATCAATGGTAAAATGTAAGATGATGCCCAAGTCGATCTAGAATTAGAGGAAGCTTGAACTGTATCGTAGAAAGAATAAGCAATGCTCAACATATTTCCCACTATAAATAACAATTTAAAATCCTGTCAACATTGCATTTGTCAATTATGTCTGTTTTGGTGTTTCAGTGACCACCCTTATAATTGTAGGCTGTCTTTCAAAATGTTTTGAAACGTCTGGATTGATCCATGTTTAGCAGAGTTGTCAGGACACCATAAACAGACAGTGATAAATGTAGCGTGAATAATACTGTCAGGTAGTTCTGATTTAATTTAGGTTGCAGAAAAAGCCCCGATTCATTGCTGGCTGAGTGTGTGAAAGAAGCTTTTAGATTTGGAGTTTGACCTAAATAACCAGTGGCTCAGGGGCTTAGAGTCACATTCTAAACATATGCAGGTATTCTCAAACAAGCCAGTCCTGCCAATGACAACAGGCCTGTTTGTGTATGTATTTATCTGGACTTCCTGTATGCTTGCAGATATGTTGGAACTGGCAGTTGGGTGGAATAGAGGTGTGTGTGTGTGTGTGTGTGTGTGTGTGTGTGTGTGTGTGTGTGTGTGTGTGTGTGTGTGTGCACGCGGAGCTGTATCTGACAGGTCAGGGCTTTTGCGTGCAGAGCCGAGGTGTGGAGGAACTGTGGGTCTAACTGTTGTGCCTTCTCCTCCTGTCTGCTGGTGTTTGGCCCATCCTGCGTAGAGTACACTGAGTTGCCATCTTTCTGTCCCCCAGCCAAAAAATATATACCTGAGGTATGTTGATATGCATGATCGACTTGAAGTCAGTGTATGACAGAGACTGTGTGTGTGTGTGTGTGTGTGTGTGTGGGTGGGTGTGTATTTGAGTTTGTCTATGCGGGTGTGGGTATGTGTATGTTTAATGCTCTGTGTGTGCATCAGAGTAGATGCTGAAGAGTGTGAGTGTGCTCTATGAAACAGAGGGATGTGTTAGGACAACGGTGCGTGCTGACAGATGGGAGTACTGCTGGGGCCACGGGCTCACACAGGACCCCCACAGGGCACACACAGGGCCCACACAGGACCCACACAGGACCCACACAGGACCCACACAGGACTCACACAGGGCCCACACAGGACCCACACAGGACCCACACAGGACTCACACAGGACCCACACAGGACCCCCACAGGACCCCCACAGGGCCCACACAGGGCCCACACAGGACCCCCACAGGATCCACACAGGACCCCCACAGGGACCAGCTTCAGGCTGTGGTCTGGCACACAGGTGCTCTGTCCCCCACACCAGCACCTCTCCTCTGACACTAGATGAAACCAGCACAAAATGTATGCTATCAGGCTCTGTAAAAAAAAAAGAAGGTTTTAAAAAATAGCCCTTGGGAGTAGTACACACAAGCAATCCTTCAAACCCAGAATGTCTGCTGCTGAGAGAAGGATGTGTTCGAGCTTGGAAATATGGTCATGAAGATTAAAAACACCAGGTTTTATTTGTCAGCTGTACCATTCATAGTAGTGTTTGCATAGCCGGTTGCATAACTGCTTAGACAGTCACATGATCACTGTAGCCTTTTAGTATTGTCTGTGTGTTTAATGTAATGTTTATGCTGGATATTAGTAGCAATTTTAAATTATTCATACCATGGATGAATATTCAGGATGTGTTCGCTTCCTTTCATTTTGGTCCTAAGACAGTATTTACCTCAGTAGCCCTGGCAAAGTTTGAGTAGAGAATACTATAGCCTAATTGATCATGTTACCTCTGAGAGAGCCTCCTGAAATCGAAATAGATCTTTTTTGCACTTGCACAATAGAGTCTTGTACCAGAAGAGGAACCTTCTTCTCATATCACATCACGCTAATTTTACAGCCCATCTCTTCCAACCGGGAGGGGGGCCAGGTGCATATTAAATGGAATATGAAATGAAGGATAAACCCAGGCTGGGTTAAATCATGCTCCATTTCGTCTCCGGGATGGCAGGAATGAGGAGTGTAAACAGAGCGGTTTTCCCTACTCCTGCCAGCAGGAGACTCCTCGTGAAGAAGCAGGAAGCTTTCTCAGGTTCGCAGCCGCCCGGCCTTCTGGAGCTTGAGCCTGTTGGTCTGAATGCTGGAGTGTGTAGTTAAGGGCTTTTGTTTTGGAGTAAATTTCGTTTTTTCCAGTTGTTCTCAAGAGGGACATACATATCCCCGCCCCTGCCCCTAAGCCCGAACCGAGAGCCATGAGACTGATGGGTTTTGAGTTTTCTAGGTGTCTCCACATCACTGCTAATAAGCTATTTCCCCCCAGGAGCTGCTGGATGATTGGAGGTCCCTCATTCTGTCAAAAGCCAGTGGCCTCTCTCAGCATGGAGCAGCATGTTCTCAGACTGCTGTTGTGTAAGACTCCAAAAGTGGGGCATACCTCTCATTTTCCATGCTGTACCCGCCATGGGCTCTTACAACCTCCCTCAGTAACACTCAAAATCTAAAACTCACTAAAGCTTTTGCAGTAAAAAGGGGGGATTTGGTGAATGTATGAGAATGCAAGGCGTTTGGCTGGCAGTGAATGCTTATATAGACGATCCCTGTTGAGCGAATGCCCGGTGAGCTCAACAGTAGCAGGCCTGTGTTTGGGTGTAATTACTAATCATTAACTGTGGCAAGCCCTCTCATTAAATCAGGGACTGTGCCAGTTCAGCAGTGTACAATATGTAGTGCAGCAGAAACACACCCGTGCATACACACACACACACACACACACACACACACATAGAGGCAGATCAAAGAAATATGTATAGATTCGTGAGAGGAACATATAGACACACTTAAACACACACACACACAGTTAAGTCTGTACTAGGGTGGCCGCTCAAATAAAAACAATAGAGTGGACAGAGAGAACCGGTGTGTCACCTTTTCACACATGCTCACCCTGTCACAAACACACACTCCATGCCACGTGCACCGTTTGAATGTTATACCAAAGCTATAGCGCATTGGATGAGGAATGATCAGGGGTCATAGTGAATATTAATCTAGTAGAGAGCTGGACAGGCTGCGTCGCCTTTCATTACACACCCAAAGCTTCAGAACGTGGCCTCAAAGTCTGTGATTAGGTTCCTGTCTGTGGGCCTCCTGCAAAGAGCAGGATCAAAACAAGACTCGCTCAGGGGAGCCCTGGACCGGGCTGGCCAGCGCGTGAGCAGGCAGCCGCGCCGAGAACAGAGGAGCTGGAGAGTGGAGATGAAAGCTTTGATAATGTGGAGCAAGGCAACTGCCAATCAACCGAGCCGAGGACAGATTCAAAAAGCAGCCAGGGAAGATCCCACTCTATTGAAAATTCCACTCTCTCTCTCTGGCATTCTCCTACTCTTCTTGTGTGGAATGAATATACTTTTTTCAGTCTCTCTCACACACACACACCTACACACACATCCAGAAACACACACATCGTTTGAATGACGTGCCTGAGTAACTCTGATTTCCGGCCACCCAATAGGAGGATCTGTCTGTTAGAGTGATGGACACAGCTACGGTAAATATTATTTTCTATCAGGACGGAGAGATTATGGAGTGACGCGCCGTGATGGACGGGGGTTCGTTTTAAAAGCTGCTTAAGGGAGGGCACAGTAGGGGGCGCTCTGACCAGGGGGCGGGGTGTGGGGTCATCACTCTTCTCATCTGATTACTCACCGTGAGGCACGGCCGTGATAACACATGGGAAGAGTTCACAGCCACGCTCTCAAAGGCCTCATTCTGTGAAATGTAAGCTCCAATTTTTAGTGACTGAATGAGGATTTATTCGGTTGGAGAGCCTCCTCCAGCTGCAGGTTTGGGGAATGTTTTGCGAGCGTGAGGAAGGGAGGAGGAATGACCCTGCTGAGATGCCATCATCTGTGAATCACTCAAGGCCTTAAAGCTGTCAGCTCTTTTGAGAGAAAGTGAAAAAACTCGTTCGATGAAGAAGCCATATAACAGAAGAATGATGTTAGGGGATCAGAGTTTGCTGATGTTTTTATGACGCTTAAAGGCTTTTCAGGGTCATTGGTTTTTTGCTTTGTTATTTCTGCCATCACAATAGTGGGATACTGGAACATATACAATAAGATACATCTGCCTACAGATATGCCAAATAGTTCTGTAATGGGAGAACACTTATTAGAAATAAATGATAAACTTATGTGTAATATGAAATGTAGGTTTCTGTGGTGTCAGACACATGGTAGATGAGTGATCCCTTCATGGATTTTGAAATATTGCTTTGATCTGCCTGTGTGTATGTGTGTGTGTGTGTGTGTGTGTGTGTGTGTGTGTGTGTGTGTGTGTGTGTGTGTGTGTGTGTGTGTGCGCGCGTGGCGCGCGCGCAAATGTATGTGTGCTGAAGGCTAGAGCATTTCTGTGGACTAATAGCTTTCACTGCGACTCAATGGCATTAGGACATTTTGCATCATTACAAATGTGCGAGGATGAGGTGAGAATAATGTGAGCAGGTTGTGCTGTGCTTCACACCACCACAGTTGAGATTGTCAGCTCATATTTGCAAAATTGAGTTACGCAAGATTCTTACTGTTCTTACTGAAGCCTGTTATGTCATGGTTGTGTGTATGGTACTCTGGTAACTGTGTGAGCATGTGTGTTACTTTTAGGTAAAGTGTCTCTGGGAGACCTTATACCAGCCAATGCTGAATTACAGCAGTAATAACCTGAGCCTATATGCTTCATATATCAGCAGCTCAGTATTTGCATTCCAGCAGCACTCAGATTGGGACAGAAAGCATCAGTAAATGATTCTAACAGCTGAATAATTGGTTTTTGCGAATTCCATTGTCTGCAGGGGACTATTAGCACAGCCCTCTGAGCACTGTGCTTGTTGACTGCCAGCTATGACCAGTGTTGTATACCCTCTAGTATTGCTTTGGAGGTTCGTAGATGTTGCCTCTGATGCTTTTCTCTAGGGATGAACCTCCACTGGCGGGTGACGTGGGTTTCCAAACGCTTTTACCATTCATGTTTGGAGTAGACAGTGGTCTTTGTTACCAGGGTCCCCCGAGTGTGTCTTGGAGCATTGTTGGAGAGGTCGTCCTTGTTTGAGTTCTTACAAATGAAGGAGCCCCTGGCAGGTGGTTACAGGATTCAACAAGAGCAGCGTTGGTGTCGGCTTGGCCATCATGGTGTCAGCACTCGGCTCTCCATTCTTAATGTGGTGAATACGATTGTCTCTCTCTGCCCACGGCACAACACCCTTCTGATCTTTCCCAGGGAGGGAGACAGAGGAGACTTTTCTGTTTTCTCATAGTTACGATCATTGTTTCCACATTGGACTGGCCTCAGTCAGCCAAGTAGTGCCGGATATGCCAATTCAATCTGGCACGTTTGTCAGCTGAATCAAGTTTAATAGGACACGTCTGTCTTTGCACATGGCTGTCCTTTCTGCATTCTGGACAGGACACATGACTGTCCTCTCTGCATCTGGACAGGTCACATGACTGCCCTCGCTGTACTCTGGACAGGTCACATGACTGTCCTCTCTGCACTCTGGACAGGTCACATGACTGTGCCTGTGCTCTCCTTTCTGTCCTCTCTGACACACTATTGTATGTCACCTGCAGCATCTCAACACATTCCCCTGTTTCACTTCTTGCGTCTGCTATTTATTACAATTTCTTTATTTTATTTTATTTTATGCTGCTACACTGCTTTTCACAGAGATCTGTCTTCTATCCAGAAATTCCTCGCACTTAAATTTAGTGCGTCTGAGAACTATAATAATTATAGAAGTGCTCCGACGATAATTTTTAAAGTGCGCCATAAACCAAACCAGACTGAACAACAATCCCCCCTCCAGCTCCTGCTGTAGTCTCGACAACTCCTCCCCCAGTCTTAGGGGCGTGTCCCGCATGCCAACCACTGTCATCAATGCACAACAAATATATGTACATACACACATACGCATATTATATTAAGTATCACTCATGCATCCTATTGAGATACAAATGTGTACACATGGGCCATAAACATTTGTGAAATAAGGCATTTCCATTCAGACATCTGTTCTGAAGCTTTTTGATTTTTGGATGGTTGTAATCCATCCCCACAGTTTCCACAGGCACACAGACAGAGCCTGACTTGTGAGCTACATCACGTATCTCATAGTAGGTCATTTAATTTCTAAAACAATATTTTAATAGCATATCTATTTTCAGCCAAGTGCATGATTTTGTGAAATATTTATTTTTTGAGCCTGAGAACTTGTATATGGTATTGATCTCTACTGTCCATCCCACACGCTTGTGGTTGCGGATAGAGTTGTGGTCTCTCTGTTTCACTGCTTGCGTGTTGCCGATCAGAGCTGAGCCTTCACAATCAGCCCGTCTGCTGGGAAGGGCAGTCTGCTCAATGCCAGGCGTGTTCTCCGCTGACATTTATGAGAAGGTTTAGTGTTCTGGAAATTAACTTCGTGCAAAAGGATGTTGTTAGCACTCAATTAGCACAGTAAAACACATTGACACTCTCCATCCATGACTCTCCACATTCACCCTGTAAGCAGAACACAGGGGTCCCTCTCTTTTTCTAACATTCAATGTCATAACACTCTTGTGTGCCCAGGGATTTTAGTCACGTTTTGGGGTGCTGTGCTAAGAGCTCAGGCAGATCTCCACTGCACTTCAGAGGACATAACTTGTGGAAATAATTCCCTTTGCTTTTTTCTGGAGGAGATATTTCTGCTGTGGAGGCAGTCTGCTTGAAGTTCAGATTAAGAAAGTCTTTTCGAGTTGGTAACACTGTCCCAGTAGTAAAGAAAACACCGGCAAATGTTTACTTGCTGGTAGAAGTGGGAGATTAGTGTTTTTGACATGAGAATTGCGCTTCGCCTGAGATCATTCTGTCAACACATCCACTCTAATCTGCTTCAGTGCTTGAGTTTCAGAAAACAAAGATAGGGTCATCGATAGCAAGACAAATAGAGCTGAGATAAAGGAGGCTGAGCTAAATGAAGAAGGCTGAGGAAGAAACCCTGATGCGCTGCTTGGCTTCAGCTCACAATGCAGACCTGAATCACAAACCTGCCATGAGTTCAGCTGCAGAAGTAGAGTGAGAGATCAGGCAAAGGGTTCAGGGTATTCAGAGTCCATCTGCAAGGCTGCTTGAAACACATTGTTTAAGCTATGTAAACACACAGACAAATTGTTTAAGCTATGTATACACACACACACACACACACACACACACACACACACACACACACACGTGTGTGTGTGTGTGTATGTGTGTGTGTTCTAATTGCACAGATGGGTAAAAAGCAGAGGACATATTTCGATTGTGGTGAAAAGTCACAATTGACAAATAAGGCAAATTTACATTTACATTTACACAGCAAATGCCAGTACAGTTTTCATTACTGAGAGTACTCAAAAAGTACTCCATTGGATTCAAGTCAAACGACATGCTTGGCTAGGTCATAGTTATACTTAGCTGTGTGCAGGGTCTTTAAACACTCCTGTGATTTTGGCCATGAGCTTTGGATAATTTTGCTGAAATATTCCTTTTCTGCCAAGCTTCCGGAGACTGGGAGCCATCTTGTCAGCCAGTATTTTGGTATCTCCACAGGCATTTATGGGGCCATCTTTAAATGTCATCTCCCAACACCTTAAACTCATGCAGCCCCGTATCTTCACACCGTCTGTGCTTCAGTGTGGAGGTCCTGGCCAGCTTCTCACGTACAAGCTGGATCCCACCTGAGCCAAACACACTTATCGTGGTCTCATCTGAACAAATGATTCATCAGTCTTCTTTCATATTCTTTAGTAAAGTTTCATCTCTGCAGTTCTGAAGTTTAGCACAGGCACTTTTTTTCTTTCTTGGACACCATCTATAGAGATTGATTTTCCACTGTCTGAGTGGTCACAGATACTGCGGGTTCCACTGATAATTCAGGTCTGAAACACTTACCTGAACTCTCCAAGAGGTCATTTTAGGAGGACAGCCCCAGTGGCTCTGGTTAGCGGTTCAAGCGTTCTTCTGTACCTCCTGATTTCTGCTGCAACTGTGATTAGACTGACCTTTAATAGGCATCTAATCCTCCTGTTTCCTTGTTCCTGAAGTTTCACAATCAGATTGTTGAGCTCTTTCAGCTTTTTCCCATGTGGAGAGGCAGACGTGAGGCAGTCTGTGAGGTGGGAAGACACAGCCCACATGTTGAGTGTTCTGGTGTTCACAGGTCATTTTGTAACCATGTTTGTGCAATTAGACTAATTGAAAATCACTCTCTATGTAGTTGTTTCCTAGCTTGTATGTCTGTGATTGCAAGTGTATTCACTTGAGCTTGTGGCCCTGTATATTCAATATAGTCTTTCTAAAAAATAAATTTTCAAGAAAAAAATGCTCATCAACTTAATTGCAAACTTGTAATGTCCACAGCTGATATACCTCTGTCAGAAAAGTCATGTGACCTGTTTGTGTTTTTGTTCATTATGTGTAAACTGAATGCGACAATGAAAGCTAGAGTTGTTACATTTCCCTTTACTGGATTCATTGTTATAAGTGAATCATATTCAGTAAGTCCTCTACATCCAAGCACCTTAAGGCTTCTTCAAAAGCGTGATGCAGACTGTGATTCTTTAAATCAATAAGCATTCTAGTTCTGATCAGTTGCCTCCAGTTTTGGTCAAAGCTTGGTTCTAATGATTGCTTGGCTCTAATACTTGGTTCTTGGTACAAATCAATTTTACACTTGATTAGTAAAAATAGGGTGTGCGGTGCGTTAACCTGTGGAGCCGCTCCTTGAATATGCTCTTGGTAGTAGCTGCAGTAGTAGTGAAGCGGCAGCCCGGCTTCACTGGGGATGGATGATTTCGAAAAGCTGCCACTGAAACCCCATCGTCACTTTCTCCTAAACAAGCAGCAATGACTGGAGAACAGCTCCCGGAGAAAGATCTAATCTCCAGTCCCTACACATGAAGGCCTGTAAAGCCTACAGACTTAACAGCTCTCGTTCCGTCCTGCCAACTCCACCTCAGCGCTGTATCTGTGCCAGGCTACGGAGCAGCTCAGAGCAGCTGCCACCCCAACCACCGGTCCACGCCCATGACAGGCTGCTTCCAGCACGTCGGGCAGCCCTGCAGGCATTCTGGTACCGTAGCCTTTCCCCAGTGCTTGGCTGGAGACTAAGTAAAGATGTCAACCGGAGGTGCGAAGCCAAAAAACGAAGGCCGTCATTGTGCCGGCGCATGGCACGGGACCGCGGGGCCCGACGCGGTTCTTATTACTGCCTTTGTTTGTAGCAGCAGGTCTGAATGCAATTCAGCCGTGGTGTGTGCGTGTGACTCTTGCCTCCCAGATGTGTGCGTGTGTGGCTTTTGCTTCTTAAACTGCTCGGATGCTCAGGCCAAGCAGTGAGGTGATTGATGACTTGTGTACTGCGGTGACGCTCCTTTTCTCCGAGTGGGGGTCAGGACACGGGGCTGGAGGCTTGAACGTGTATGACTTCATCAACGTTGTGAGATTCCATATGAGCTTAATCTAATGTGGCGCGGTCCCTTCCTGCAGTGCAGCCCATGTGTGTAATCCGTGTGTGTAATCCGTGTGTGTAATCTCAGAGTACGGCCGCTCCTCCTTCTTCACTGCCCTGCTGCTTCATTCTGCAAAAGAGTGACGATTTTATTTTATTTTTTACATTTTTTTGTGACATGCCACATGAGACAAGAGCTGGGCTGGTCCATAAGAGTGAGGCAGTGCTAAAGTGATATTTATTATTTCATATACTATCCAACAACAGAGTGATAGAGTCCTCCTCTCTTCTGAGCCTTTACTGTCGCATGTAGCGCATGCAGTGCAGTAGCTCATGCTAATTCAGGCCTGCCACCACATACCATCACACTGCATTATTTGTCAGTAATGTCACTACTGCATTATGTATAATTATATGCTGTTGGAACTGTCAGTTTGATTCCCGTAACATGTTGTTGTCGAGTGTTTACCAGACTCTTTACTCATGTGTTTGTGTGTATGTGTGTTTGTGTGTGAGTATGGCCTATAAGCTGAGTGTGCTATAGGTCTGGTAAGCAGTAATGAGATCTGTGAGCTGGGACTGATCTGTATACCTTACACACACACCCCACAGGTAGTAAAAGGAGAGTCAGGAAGAGGTTCATATCAAATGAAGCAGTTCATCTTGAAGCCAACTTGGATACAGTAATGAAATTAATTTTTTTTTTTACATTTTGACATAAAACAAGTAAGAACAAAGAAAGAACTTTACCACCATTAATTACACCACTGTTGATGTTGTTTGTTGGTAGAAATGTGTCTAGGAACCTTAAAGGAACAAGACTCATCATCACACCAGAAGGTTGTGGTTCTCTACTGGAACCAGTCTACTAATCAGAAATGTACATACCATCTACCAGTCTTTTCTAAGGTCTTTATACTAAACAAAACCATTTTATCAAGCCTCCCCTCCCCATATATATAAATGTATATATTTCCATCATTACATATAGAATACTGGTCTTTATGAATGGATGTTTTTGAGGATGGCAGAATAAATAATTGACCGCTTTTTTCCTCATGAATGTAAATATTGAGAAAGCTCACACTCATGCCATCATGTATGAATGTCACCAGTGTACACAGGTTTATGAATGGGATTTCAGATCACAGGTCTTCAGGAGGAAAGACGTCAGGTGACCTGTGTTATGTCATACATAACTAATGGCTGGTTGTAGCTGGTTTGTTTTTAGGCTGGTTCAGTGCTAAATGTTTTTATCATTGTGTGTCTGATATCTATGTAAACATGCATGTGTGTGTGTTGCATTTCTGTGTATATACAGCACACATATGTGTGTGTCCTGTATGCCTATGGGACAGGCTAACAAGATCCGGTCTGTTTTGGATCTCTAACCAAATTCCTCAAATGTGCCTGTATATATGGGGATGGCCACAGCAGGGCCACTGTTGCATGTTCAGGGTATGAAAACTTTCCAGCACTGACTATTAACAAATTGATCACCTGGATGGTGTCAGGTGTGTGCTGGCCACGGACAGTCCCTCTCGTTACTGTGGTAAGACTCAAGGCCATGTGAAGGTCACGCAAAATGAATACTATTAAAGAACTTGAGGGCATTCTAAAATGTACGAGTACTGTTAGAACTGTAAAATATAGGACCTTTGATCTGATTAGTGAAACATCTTTCCCTTCATTGTTATCATTTCCAGAAAGTAGGTATTGGATAAGTGGACAGATGACAAATAATCTTATCGAGTCATATTTGCATTGTTAGGTTTATCTTTTTTTTTTTTTTGGGGGGGGGGGGGGGGGGGGGGGGGTGTTAAAAAATTTTATGAGCATCCTCCCATCAAATTGTTATGAAGTACACGATAAAACAAAACCTACCTACAATGCACATGCATCAAGCTAATTCTAAAAGATAGTTTTAGTAAGGTTATTGAGAGATTGATAGGACTACCTCTTATATGTTTACAGCATGAAGCTCTACTTACTTTCCCCAACAGGAGTGCATTGCCATAACGACCCTATACCCAAGCTGTACAACTGCTAGCTTGATAACTTGGTGTGAAGCAGAAAATGTGGCTCTCCTAACCTGGAAGTAGTTGAGATTGTACTCCTTTTCAGGAAGTAGTTGGGTAAACATCCTACCATGCAAAAGGGGAGTTTTTAAAATCGGTGACATAAGTCATTTTTAATTTATCAGAAGAATACACACTAGTACCCTAGTATGACCTGTACGGTCTGCATTATTTCATCTAGTCTCCATTCTTCTCCATAGCCAGGGAACTCGTGCCTGTGTTTGCATGCACTTGCTCCTAATTGCACCACTGGGCCAGTGTGAATGCCATAGCCCTGTACTGCAGCGGCAGAACGCTCCGCCGCTCCCGGCTGGTCCGTGGCAGGATAATAACGTGTCCCGCAGACCCTGTGCTTTGAAGTGAGAGGCCATGACCCGCGTGGCCGGCGGGGCCGCGGGTGACGGGTGCCATGAGAAGAGTCGTTGTCCTCCGAGCAGGGAGCAGTGGGCCGGTTCAGATGGAGATTGTTAAAGGACGTGGCCCGTTCTCTCCCTCCAACATGCTCCACGTCCTCCTCGTTCTCTCTCTCTTTTCTCATGCATTCCTTCAACATGAGCCTCTCCATCACGGTGCTGCTCCAACAGCCCTGCAGCAGTGCTGCACAGGCGCGCTAGACAGGGCTAATAGAGAAAATGGGAATTATGCGGAAAGTCTCGGAGCACTCCAGGTCTCAGGTGCACGGGCAGGTAATCACTCAGGTCACATATGTGGGGGCAGGTAATCACTCAGGCGTGTTACACCCCGCCTCCCTCTGGGATCCCTTCATCCCCCTCCCCGCACTCGGCCCATCCACCCCTGCTGCGCCCACCCCTGCGTCTGAGACAGACAAGACGTACGGCTGGAAAATGGGCCCAACGCACACCGCAGCCCCAGGGCTAGGGAGGGGATACGAGTCTTATCTGCAGGATCTCTGTGAGAACGGAGATGGAGGAGCCCCTGGGGAAAACAAGAGCACGCTGGCGTCCTTGTGTACCAGGTCCACGGCTCGCCGTGAGCTCTCCCTCCCATCTGATAGGATCTCCCACATTCCCCAGCTCTACAGGAGCCTGCTCTGGCAGTGGACACGCAGGTATGACGCTGCAGTGGGGAAAAAAAAATTCAGGACTGTCCACGGGGTCTTGGTGCACGCCCACACTCGCTCATGCACACCCCTGCAGGAGGGCAGGTAATGTTCCTGACGACTCTCTCATGAAGAAACTGGCTTTAGCTTCGGGGAAACCCAGGGGACAGATGTGCTTACACTGTGATCCCAGCTCTTTAATTTCAGCTCTTGAACCCAAGCCCTTGGTCAGTCTGAGCTTGTTCTGTCTCTCTCTCTCTCCCTCTGTCTCTCACTCTCCGGCTCTCTCTCTTTCAGCACGGACAAATATCTCCCCAACCCCACCCTTCCTTCATCTCTAACCATAAATGCGTTTTTTTTTAAGTCCTTCGTGTATTTAATGAATTACTTCATGCTGTCCAAGTTTATTTTTACTATGCTAACTGGGAATCTTTGTCAGAGTTTAATACGTTTTTAATCAAGGTAATGGGATGTTCACACAGAGGTGACTTTGCAATGCTTTGAATTTCCATGCGTTTGCACAGCCTTCAGTTCCAGTGCTATGGCACCGAAAGCATGGCTGAAACTCTGGTGCAGTGCTCATGAAAATAGCCTACACACACTCCACATGGACAAAATGTTTTTACAAGCTGAGACAACATAGCAAATAGCTAATTTGCACTAAGCATTAACACCTCTCTCAAGAGTTATTTATGGAAATGGTTTCAAACATCAGCATCAGGATAGGTAGTAATCTGGAAGCAGCTGGCTCCTTCTAGAGCCCTTTCAGAAGGCTAGCTGCCATGCACAGTGTTAATGTACATACGTTGTATCGTAGTCGCATTCAGGGTACTATAAAAGCCTGCTGACAGACAGGTCCGATAACTTTCTGCTTCTTAGCAAGGGCCTGAAAGACCACTAACACTCCACATGGAAGATTCCACAAGCCTTTACCACTGAAACTGGGCCCAGTGCTCGTGGTGCTGGTGCCACCTTCCAGCTCTCCAGAACCACAGCTCTCCTACCTTCTCACTCCTCTTCTAGTCTGAATTCCAAGCAATTAACAGCTTTACGTGATGTGATTTTATCGTGCCTGAGCTTTTCAGTGTGCGAATTGCAGAGCAGAAAAAACAATGGTAAACCAGTGCAGTCAGCCATCCATAACAGCAGAGTATCGCATAGACATGCAAACTGACTTTCTTGTTTTATTTTCTCTCATTCATTTCATCTCTTTTATGGTCTCTCATTTCACAGGGTTTTCTGGTGGTGATTTTTCAGTGTTGTGTTTGGAGTGGTGTTGGGCTCCAGGCTCCAGGCATGTGTTGGTGTGTGCGTATGTTGTTTATAGACTAGGTCTTGGCCCAGGTAACCTTTGACCGAGGAGGTGGTACTAACCTGCCCTGAGTTTCATCCCCTCACCTGCACTTCTACTGTGGGTACTTGTGGTGCCCCCTGCAGGCAAGTGGAGGCCTGTGAGAACGTCTGTTCCCTAGCTCACGTGACCTGTGCTACTCTGATATCTGTGCTACAGATGTTTCCTGCTCTGAGTCCTATTTTCCTCTGTTGTTCCCTTTCTCTCTGCCTTTCCTGATTCTCTTAACCACCAGATTGTCTTAATGACCTTGTGTGTTCAACCTGTCTGTTTACAAATAGACTCAGTAAACTCTCACACCAATCAGTCTTGAGCATGCATTCCCCTGTACCTGATTTTCTTTCCTGCAAAGAATATGCACTCCGTGTAGTCTTGCCTTATTATTTATTTACTATTATTATTTACACAGTTTGTTGGCGCATGTACAGCTCTACCATCCCAACAGGTCTTCTAGCTTCCTTAGGAAGCTTCCACTGGGCCTTCTGTACCTCCCTGGCCCCTCCCACTGCCGGTCTCTAGGCGGCCCCTCGCTACGCCCCTCGCTCCTGCTTCAGCTGTATGTTGAACAGCATCTGTGCTGTTGAAATTTCCTCCAAAGAGAATTGGCTTGAGAGGTTGAAAGGAGTTTTGGTAGGAAACACGTACATGTAGATAAGTTTATGCGGGCTGAAGCTTGTGATGCAGGCCCAGGAAGACAGTTTGCCTGGGCAACTGCAGGATGATGGTTTGCCAGACTTAGAGTGAGCTTGAGGCATCATTCAATTTGATAAAATAGAAGCACACTTGCTCCTTCTGGGTAGCGTGGGATGGGGGACGTTGGGGGGAGGGGGGCAGCGGGATGAGGGGGTTTGAATGCCAGATCTTTGGAGGATTTTTGCTAGATTTATTAGCCGCAGATAAGACTGATATACATCTGCAGATCTGTAGCCATGCTTGGTCCTCTGAGCCCAGCCAGCTCCACCACTGCTGCCAAAGCTTTTGAAAAGCAGAAATTACATTCCTCTCATCTCTGAATATACTGCTACAGGCATGGGGGAGAGAGAGGGGAAACAGACCAAGAGAGAGAGAGAGAGAGATAGAGAGAGGAAGTACAGGTGAGAGAGGGAGTAAGAGGAAGAGAGAAGTGAGAATTAAGGAATCAAGAGCAGAGAGAAAGATTTGATGTGGACAGCCATGAGGGAAGAGCTGAGAAGTGCCAGTCTGGTGCAGCCGTGTGTCAGGCCTTTTCAAACGGGAATTGAAGACTGCATCCGTAATGCCACGCCGACTCTGTCTATGGTGTGCAGACATGTACAGGGTGACAGAGACTCTGGCTAAGCCATGCAGGGTCCAACACAGTGGCTTTGAAAACACTGCTCTTATTCTGTTGCACAATCACACATGCATGTGATGTGCTTGTGACACACACACACACACACACACACACACACATGCACACACACATGCAGGGCCACTTAAGCACATCTTGAAGTAATCTGCTGAAATGTAAGTAAAGCAGAGGGTTGTGTGAGAGTGTGGCAGTGGGCCTTGGGGTAGACGTGCTACCCTTCACAGTGCCAGTGATATGTTTGTAGAAGGTAACATACTGAAACCTGGGTATCTTCTCTCTCACTCTTTCTCTGTCTCTTTTCCTTTATGTCTTTCTCTTTTCCTTCTTTCTTTTTTTCTTTCATGTTGCTTAATTCCTTATAAACAGCAAGCATGCTCTGTATTTGTGTTCATTGAGAATGACCTCACCTTCACTTGATGTGCAGAACACCTGGTTTGAGTTCTTTATGGCTTCCTACCTCTCCTTCAGGGTTATTCATGAATGGGAATGATTGAGTTGAAATGCCTTTGATAAAGACTCAACCTGCTCTGACACCTCAGAGGCAACATAGATAAACAGGATGAAAAAAAATAGAATGGGAGAGACCACATTCTATTCTCAAGATCTATTCCATGAGTTATATCTGCATGATGGTTTATATCTTCCTGAGGATTTTTAGTAATTTTGCATTTGATGTGCACTTTAATTAACAGTTTTTAAATGTATTTGATTGTTACGGTCATATAATGCCTGTACCACACCCAAGATAAATTCTTAAAGAACCAATGGGAAAAATCAGGCAGAGAAAGCAGAGGGAAATCAAGCGCTAGAATAGTGCTGAATGAAAAGGTCTTTAACTGCAATGTGACAGGTGTAGCAGAGGGACCCTCCAGGAGACATAGGGGGGCTCAGCCTCTGTGCATCAGCACAAAATGTACTGCCATGCACAGAAGACAACCTAGTATGAGGTATAGTAAGTAGACACTTCCAGAAGAGCTACGAGAGTGGTTATACAAATGAAAGAGTGCAGACAGATAAACAGGAACATGCAAACCATTGAATGTACTACTGTGACGCTTGAAGGAGGAGGCACAATGAGCGTCGAACGGTGCAACATGAAACGTTTAATAATACAAATAGCACGTGTAAGCTCCGTGCGGAGGGTAAGCACAAACAGACTGACAGTCACGCAGGCACGAAACTTTAGACAAAGACAAGCACAAGACATTGTGCGAACGCACAATAAATAGGTGATTTACACATACCCTCGTGATCTCGAGACAAGGCACAGGTGCGACTACGAACACGCTCACAAACGACCCACACCCACGGAACTACAAACATGGACATAACTGCACGCAGACGACACAACGACACGCCCACAGGGAAGGGTCCGGAGCTGTCACTGTGACAGAGCCTGCCGCCAGGGGCTCGCTACTCCCGGAACGTCCCGAGCAGCTGGAAAGCCCCGAACCTACACCGACGGGCAGGTCCGGAGCCGCCGGGATCACAAGTCTCCGAGAGCCCTCTCCCCCGATGGTGGGAACCGGCGCAAACAGCTCTAGAACACCCTCCCTGGGAATACAGGGGAAAATACATTAAACACGGGCACATTCACAAACACACACTCTAGAACATTAAGCATGAAAGGCACAAGAGGGAAAAGGGGATTAGGGAAGAACATTGGGACAGACAGACAGGCACAGGCAGCCACGACACAGCGCCAGCAGTGGCGCGACCCCTCCTGGGGACGTAAGTGAGGCAGGCGGAACAGGCGGCGGAGTCTCTCCGGCCCTCTGAGCCGCACTTCGAGCACGCGTTGCGCTGCTCGGTTTTCCCGTCGACCGTGTGCCCGGTGGCCTCGTTCAGGGAGCTTCGGCCGCCTTTTTGGGCGCTATCGGAGTCCAGACTCCGCGCCGCGTGCTGACGGGTATCCGCGGCGTCTCCAAGGGTGCGCCGAACCCCCTCCTCGGACCGCTGGCTACGCCGAAGACCCTCTCACGCTCCCGGAGTTACCGGCGCTTCACCCCTCGACGTCTCCATCTCCTCCTCCTCCTCCGAGATGCTCTGACCCACGGACATCGGTTCCTCCGCGGTCGTGCAGCGGGAACGGTCCATGCTGCTCACCGCTGAGGGGGACCGAGGAACTTCCTTCCCGGAGTGAACGGTGTCCCCCGAACACCCAGAGGCGCTGTCCTCCTCCTCGCTCTCGTTGTTGCACTCCGAGGGCGATGAACAAACATACGGAGGGCGGCTGACTTCCTCTCCCTCCCCGTAATACTTGGTGGGGGCCGAGTAAACGGGATGGAGGTGGACTGACGTCGTCCTCTCCTTCCCCGTAATACTCGGTCGGTGCCGAGAAGATGGAAGGGGGAGGGCTGAAGTCTTCCTCCGCACCGTGGCGCTCGGTGGGGGTTGAGTGGTCGGATGGAATAGGGCTGGTGTCCTCGTCGCCCTCCCCATAATACACCGTCGGTTCCGAGTATAACGACGACAAGGGGCTGACCTTCTCCTCTTCTGATGTCTGGGGAGCTGCGGAAACGGAGGGGAAGCAGCTGGCCTCGCCCTCGCTCTCCTCCTCCGAATAAACGGAGGGGGGGGCTCTCCTCCTCTCCGGACTCGCCGCTCTCGAACTCAAACTCGGGAGGGGTCAGGGTGAAGGCACCTACACCCACCACAATAGGCGCATTGGACTCCTCTTCGGGGAATGCCTGGGTTGGAGCGCAGCGCCTCTCGCTCCACAGCCTCTCAGCGGCCAGCCGGAAGCACTCTGCCTCCGACTCGTGTTCGGCCGCCTGAGCTTGACGCAGCAGGTGCGCACACGCTGGGTCCTGCTGCATCTCCCCATCGGGTACCTGCACTTTGCAGCGATGCGCAGGGGAAGAGGCGTGAGGGCGCTTAGCCTTCTTCTTCCCCTTCTTCCGCACAGCTGTGTATCCGGGCATCTTTGGGCTCGTCTTTCTGTGACGCTTGAAGGAGGAGGCACAACGAGCGTCGAACGGTGCAACATGAAACGTTTAATAATACAAATAACACGTGTAAGCTCCGTGCGGAGGGTAAGCACAAACAGACTGACACTCACGCAGGCACGAAACTTTAGACAAAGACAAGCACAAGACACTGCGCGAACGCATTAAATAGGTGATTGACACATACCCTCGTGATCTCGAGACAAGGCACAGGTGTGACTACGAACACACTCACAAACGACCCACACCCACAGAACTACAAACATGGACATAACTGCACGCAGACGACACAACGACACGCCCACAGGGAAGGGTCCGGAGCTGTCACCGTGACAACTACATTATGCGAAATCTGTCGTTGCTTCCGTCGTATGTGTTCAGTAGAAAAGTAACGTCAAAACAATCAGTGTTTTGTTCAACGGTAACGCAGCAGCGCAAAACTCAGGGAGAAAAAATCCCTACATAAAAATGGAAGAAACAATAACTCACTACAAAACCCATGGCCTTATCTGAATGAAATATTTGAAGAAATCGAAAAGAAAAATGACTTCTTCGTTTTCAAGTGCCTTCTCTTCCTCCCTCAGTCCCATTAGATTCTTATAAGAATTCCCCACCCTATCTAAGGAAACACGTAGAGGTGAACTGTTTTCATAGGCCTACTGGTCATTTACCTTAATGAGAAATCTAACAATATCTTTCAACAAACCGGTTCTTTGTGTATGTTAAAATAACATACAACACACAAAATAACATTACAACATTATCATTGTATACATGGTTAGTTAGCTAGCTAAGCATGCTATTGCTAGTACACAACCGAAAAGTTCCTTAACAACGCACGGCATGTAGCTAAGTTAGCTAGTTATTCGTTTAACCATAGTTCATAGTATTTGGACAGTGTTCTCAAGTCTCACGCATTGAGTGTGTGACACACGCATTTTACCGTCTTCACACGCTCTCTCGCCACACTTCCGATTTCACCCCCCCCCCCCCCCCCCCGATCGACAACTTACGTTCGCCACTGACTCTCACACTCTGAAATGACTTCAAAACTTGAGAGCCCTGATTTGGAGCTTCCAGCTAACTAAATGCATGGATATTGTGAGGATAGAGGACTAAAGGGATGACTACATGTACTGGAGTAATGTGTTACCTGTAATTTACCATGGGTATCTGTAATTTAACTCATATAGAGGACTAAATGGAGTAATTTCACTGTAGTTTAATTTTTGTTTCTGTACTTTAATTTATGTATGTGGTTTGTATACTTCGTCCACCACTGTCACTCACAGGACAAGACACCTAACTGATGAAGAGCAGGAGGATTGACTAGATCTCCATGTGTGTCAGTACTCTATCAGCAGAACTCAGATGTTTAGCACAAATATATATAAAGAGGGAAGAATGATATTCAATGCAGGAGCTTATGAAGACAAAGCAAGTTTTTAATAGAAAGAATAGAGGAAGGTATGGACTTGAGTTTTGTCATAATAAATTACGGAGAAATTGTGAAACATCAGATTAAATTTGTCATTCCTGTTCAGATGGAATCAGACTAGCTCAGTGTACATGCCTGTGTGCTTATATGCCATAGATACTGTATTTCAGAATATAAGAAATAGGTGATCATTCACAAAGATATACAATATAGATCTATCATATCCAGTAATGATATAAGAGGGGGCTTGTAAGAGGGGCTTGTTATAGCAATATGTTTGTGGTATTGGTAACAAAGAGGGAAGATTTAGCTGAAGTTGCAATGTTCTTGTGTTGTGCTATGTCATTGTGTTGTATCTTCTCAATCTCCTCGTCTCTACTGAGCCATGGCTCTTCCACACATATTTTTAAAATTATTTTTCTCCCTGTGATTAAAGTGTGTGTCTGTAGAATTTACCCACAGTGCATTAGTTTCATTTGGAATGATAACATTCAGAACCTTCAAACCTTTTATAATGAGTATGGTTGGACTGCAGACACGCACCGATGAGAGGGCTTTTATATGTGGGCTTTAAACAGTATTGCTGTACAGACATTTCTGAAGAGATTTTCATTCCAAATCTTTGGGAAAATTTGGCAAATCTTTTTTGTGTATAGGTCATAAGTGTCTCTTTTCTTCTGTCACCATTGCACTGGATGGAAATTAGCACACTCTACTGACCAAGTTTCCTTTTATAATGAATATTATTTGTGTGATTCTCTCAGGTGTTTAAAACACAATTTGATTGAAACTGATCTGTGGGGAACTTGACTCTATTGGTTACAATAAATCTAGTAATTGCTGCTATTATGCCAAGTTCCCTAGTCTGAAGGCTTATTAACACATGCAGGGAATAAGTGTAGCCCCGCAATGCCAAATGCTGTCTGATACACTTCACCTTTTATATGCTTTTCCTTTTTTTTTTAGGGGAGTCATTTATATCCAGCTGAAGGCATGGCCACAGTATGTTTTGTTTGTGAGCTGCTGCTGTCATGCCATCTGAATGTATGTAGGCATGGGGGTTGTGTGCTGACATACACTGCAGGAGGGTGAGTTAATAGACTTAATTAGACTAGAACAACATAACAAATGATGGAAAAAGAGGAAGATGGTAAAGATGATGAACTCATTAAGGAGACCTACAACTTTATGACATCCTCTAAGACCACACAGCCACCTTACCTTGTAAGCACACATAAGCCCTCTCTCTCTCACACACACACAGACACACATACACACGCACACACGATAACTCACAAAAACTACATTGTGTTCATATGACAGCTGTACATTCTCCTAACCTGGTGTTTCCCTAGTTACCAGCATTCACTGTCAGCCTTGACCTTTGCAAAACTGCGAGATTGTTGTCATCAGCTCTTAAAAGTGCTCGTATAAGAATGCCCTCTGTCTTTATCACAGCCACTGCAGGTCAGGACATCTCTGGAGTCTGTGTCATACTCAAGGTAAAGATATCAAGTGAAATCCTATGCCCTGGGCCCCTTTCCCAGCATGCTCCCATCTGATTGACACATCACAGTCCTGGGGTATGATTAGATCTCCATACTGCTCAGGCTGGCCCAGATCGACAGGGGGCTTGGGGATCAGACATGGCTGGAGAGCAGTGCAGGAGGAGGACTGTGGGTGGAGGCAAGGTGGAGAAGGGACTTTTGTTAACTTTGAATATTACTGAAAAGTGAGCTGGGTCTTCCATCTCTCTCTCTCTCTCTCTCTCTCTCTCTCTCTCTCTCTCTCTCTCTCTTTCACTCTCTCATTCTTTACTGTTAGATTCCCAGAGGGACCTACTGCATGGCACTGTACTGGTGCAGTAAAGTTGTAAAGCTGACAGATCACTCCTGGCCCCATGCCTCAAGCGTGTCTTATGGATCCGAAGGGATCTCAGGAATCCCACAACGTATAGATTAGTGCTGGGAAAGAGGGAGAGATGAGATAGAGATGAGGTAGGGTTGAAGTGTGTGTGTTCTTCTGGGTGTGTGTGTCAGGGGAATTTAAGGAACACTTAAATTAAGAAACACTTTAATGCAGACGTGGGTACTAGCCTGGGATTTTTTTTCCTGATACAAACGTTGACATAAGTTGTGACATAATACTGTTCATCAGTCAGTAAGCAAGGCAAAGCACTACAGTGATGAACAGCTACTCTGTCCAGGCAGGTCTGCAGAAACGCCTCTGGTGTCTGAAACCATAAACCTATACAAATGTGCCCATGCCGTCCGTATATGAGGGAAAGCTGTTTTCATCTTGGAGAGGGGTGAAAAGGTTGGTGTAAGAATAAGAAAGGCAATAAGGGAAAGGTAGGGGTGCAGGCTGGCAAATGGTCAGCTAGGTAGTCTTGAGGGGCGGTGCTGGGCAGGCATGTGGGGCGGGACTGGGCAGGCATGTGGGGCGGGACTGGGCAGCCATGTGGGGCAGGGCTGGGCAGGCATGAGGGGCGGGGCTGGGATGGCGTGAGCGGCAGGGTGGGCTGGGGGTTAGCAGGCTAGCCAGAGGGGGGTCATGGTATTCGGGCTGAAGTTGGGCCAAGGCTGGACCTTTCTACCTGCATGGCAGGTGAGCAGGTCTGAACAAACGGAACATTGTCTGCGATCAGCAGCAGGTGCATAGCTCTCCCTCCCAGAGCCTCACAGCAGATGGGCACCTGCCTGCCACCTCTCCCTACCTCTCACTGTTCACCGCTCTCTTTCGGCCCTGGGGCCTACACAGTGCAGCCGTCAGGGTTAAAGTAACACAGGGAGCAGCGACTTCATCAGTGTTGACCATCTTTCCATGCTGTGGGCATTTTTTTTTTGCATTGTATTTCTGTATGTTTGGTTACAATTAAACGGGTCATCTGGACTTCAGTTGTATCTCTGACTAATGTAGCCTGTTGAAACAGCTACACCACGATGATTTCGCCAAGTTTGTCAATAAAGTAGGTCGACTACTGGCATCCTGGCAGAGATGTATTGGTGTGTAATTTACATAACTTGTTGTATGACTGTCCAGAGCAGAGTCTCACATTCCATGGGCAGCAGTCGGGAGCAGTATGAACAGGATTATCACCAGATGTTGGGTAATTAGTTTGAGTAATGTGTTGTGGATGTTGGCTATAGCATGGTATGTGGCTGGAAAAGTTATTGCTTATGAGAGGTATGTAAGGTACCCTTAAGATGAGGGGAAACATCTCAACTGATTGTTTTAAAGTGTGCTGTTTTGAAGTGTTGAACATTTCCCAGTGAATTGCACCAAATCCAAAACAGCAGGACAAGTTCTGCCTTTCCAGATCTGCATTAACCTCTTTAGAGAAACAAGACACCAATATATCACATATGTAGAACCAGGAAACAACAAGGGAACACTATGCAGCTTTGACTGTAAGTTGGATGTGCTGCAGTTTATGGACAATCTTAAGCACATACTTGTGGTCTTAAGATGTAGTCGCTATAATCATTTTAGAGTCCATTATCTCCTTTTTATTACCGAAATGTTGAAGAGCGGTTGCATTGTTTCAAGGGCCATAGAGAAGGGGAATTAGGGTTAGAGTTAGGGGAACATATAGAAAGTGCAGTGGTGGTGGTGGTGGGGGGGTTTAGTAGGAGGACATGGAGAGCATTAGGGGGTGAGTGGTAGAAGCACAGTGAGAGCAAAAGAGGACAACTGATATGTAGAGGAAACTCCACTCTGCCCGGGCACAGGTTGATAAATCTGTCAGCATGTCGTGCTGGTGCTGGCGACCCGGGTTAGTGTGCCGTTTGACTCGTGCATCTCCCCAGCTGTGCTGGAGCGGAGCCAGACGGTCCTGCTGTACCCTGGAGCAAAGCCAGCACGACCCTGCCAGCGGCCACATCCTTCTGGCCCAGTGCCCTTGACAGACACACCTCAGACTCATCCCGCATTGCGAGTGAAGCAGATACAGACACCAGCAGTGCTTTGGTTATCGACATTATTTAGCATTAGATCTCATCCGAAGTACATTTATGTGATCTGAATGGCTATGGTGTATAGCACTTGTGACTACACGTGTGACAGCAAAAATAGATTTAACACTAGAACAGCAGCTGTTTTGATCTACCACTAACGGCAGATTGTGTAAATTGACGCTCCACCGATGTGACACGCTTTCGCACTGTAGCAGCGCAAATCTGTTTACAGATATATTACGCCCATCTTTTTAGCTCGGCAGGCTAGCAGTGATTGTTTACAGTGCTAACATCCAGCAGCATGAGAAGCGTGAACTCTGGACACGGCCTGTCTAGGATACCCTAGGCCTATTTTCCTGGTCCAGTTCATCCACGCTCACTAGCCTACTTGCTATCACGCTGCAGCTGCAGACGTGCTATAATCTTCAACAGCGTCGATTGACACATCTCACTGTTCTAGGTATAGACTGCTGCATCAAGCGCATTTACTATTGCATGCTAAATAAAAGTAATTTCAGATTTTTCTTACAAGCGCATATTACGTAGTCATGACGTAAAATTGTGACATGCATCAATTGATGCATCCCGTTGTTCTAGTGTTAAAGACAAAATGAAACACATAACATGATAGTGTAGACTGTCTAGTGGGAAGTCGTGCTACTCTTCCCATATGTTGTGTGTTTCCAAAAACGTAGATATAATGCTGCTGAAAACAATGATTCATCAGTTCATTGAACAGCGCTTTCAGATCTTGTCCCAAGATGTCATCCCTGAATGTGAATCCCATAGTGTGTTTCCCATCACTACTTTCTTGCATCAACTCATTTGAGATATTCAGTGTGATTTTACTAGGCAGATGTGACCCGGAGATCGTTTTGAGAGTTCCAACTGTGTTCGTTATTGTGTGGCTGAGTCAATATGTCCTGCTGCTGCCTAAATCTAGATTGGTCACTTAGTGGTTGAGCTTCTTATGTTACAGCGGACCATAACGCTAAAAGCAGCCGCCGCATGGCCTTATTCAATCTTCTCTGTGGCTTTGTGTCTGAATACTTTTGACTTTGTGGCTGTTCTCATTGTGTCCTTGTGGTTGTCCGGCCTCAACCACCATGGAATTGCAATTTATAGTAAGCTTTTGTCAAGCCGTGTTTTTCACTTATGCTGGTTGTATTCACTTCAGAAGATAGTCCACTCTGTGCTTGCTGGCTGTCAGTGTTCCATGAGTGTGCTCTCGCTGTTCCAGTACTTGACACCAACGATTGCTCAAGTGCCTGAGAGAAGCGTCAGATGTAGTGATCAACAGTCCTACAAACAGCTGAGATCTCAAGCTCGCAATATGCTGCTTACAGCCTTGCATGCTCTCTGTTTGTACATTGTGTTCAGGTCGCAAGGGCCCAGCTGTCACACAGATGAACATTCCCTTAAGAGTTCTGCTGATGACTGATTGCTAACAATGCTTATATTGAAAGTTCAAAGGGCATTTCCACGTCTTTGCTGCTATTGATGGGCGTGCTGTACTCTGACAGGCCTGATCCTACCCATGCTGCTCTGAGCTACCAGCTGGGTGAGAGTTCCCATCCCACTGGTCATTCCCCAATGGATAGATCAGCTGCAGTGGGTTTCCCAACATCAGAGCGTGACTCATTTCTGGTCTGCTCAGATGTCCGGAATGCCATGCCATTAATGCCGGGAACAAGGAGTGATCCGTTAAAGGATTCGCTTTGGGGGCCTGTGGTGTGGAGAGTTACAGGTCTGGGCTGCGGTAGAATGTGGCTGGAAAAGTCCACACGATTTAAAAAATAGCCGTCGCATTGTTCTTGCTGGAGGCTCCGCACTTCACACGGGCAGGAGTGCAGTGCACGGTGAGTGAGAGGGAGCGCAGGGCCCAACACAAACAGGTCTGTGGCTGAGGGGCCCGCCACACACGCCGTGCACTAAGTGCTGGCCGCTGCACAGCCCAACGGGCCTGCCCGGTCGGACCGGGACGGCCGTCCCCGAAGGACGCACCTCTGTGTTCTCGGCGTGGCTGTGCAGCTGGATGCGATCGCTCTGTTTCTGTGGAACATTGGATCCGTCCACGGAAAGGTGCCGTTAACAAAAACAGAGGCTAGGGTAATGCTGATGAACAACGTGCAAAGCCTCCCTTTGCAGAGCGTCAGGGTCCAGCAGGCTAGGAAAGGCCAAGCTTTTGCACTCCATGCAAATATTTTCCACGTATGACCAAAATAAGACTCTTCGCTGTTCCTGCCGTGGGGCAGGTGTTACGCACTCTTCCTGTCCATGGAGCTCATTTGCACTGCTCTTTAGATGCAGGCTGATGAAAACTCTTCTCAGCTTCTCATCTGAACATTTATGCATGGAGAAGCCATCGGCCCTTCATGCTGTTAATTTACAGTGTGGAGTGCTGCATTTTCCCTGTGTTCTGCTTTAGATCAGTATTAGATCACACAGGGGAGTCCATGGAAATCTTTACAACGCCCACAGCAAAGACGACTTTTTTTCGCTGAACAAAATGGTCTTTGGCCTTCGCAGAGAAACAGGAGGTTAAGATGGATCCAAAGACAACTCTCCCAAAGACGATCAGTAAAAGACCCACAAATCATTGTAGGAAGAGAAGTTAATCGCACTTCGGGTTTCGAACATTAGTGTAGCTGGAAAGAGAAACAAACAGTGTAAAGACAGGTTGAAGCTGCACTTGAGTCTAACCCCACTGTGCCACCAGTTGTGGTGACGTCTGTGGACGAGACCCAAGGCCAGCTAATGTCAGCCGGCAGACTTCTCCTACACTTTGGTCTAGGAGATTAGGAGCCTAGCTGCATCTGCAAGTTCATGCACTCAGTGCAACAAGGTGATACTCCTCAACCCTCTCTGCTCTGATAGAGCATATTACAGTTCCAGAAAAACGCTAAAGAAGTCAGGCAGCAGAATTATGTTTGTACTGTCCCAGTTCAGAAGACCTCTATCTAACACAGGAGATAAACGTTAAATGTGAATAAGACCACTAAGACATTTGAAAATACAAGTACGGTATATATTTCATATATTTTATAAATTCCATACTTTCTGTTGAATGTGAGCATAAAGGCATAAATAATTTATTTAATTACTTTCCTACTTATTTGCCCCTCAGAGTGAAGTACTTTCATATATCCTCGTGTCTCCATTGTGCTGTGTGTAAAGTGATCTAGTTCATCGCCACTCTCCTGGTACACTGGCCCCAATCTACTTTTTACTCAGTGGCTCAGCTAAATTCATGTCCAGTGTTCCAGAGAAACAGTGTCCTATTTGACTCACAGGGCCTAAGGCTCTGTGTTCACATCAGGCCATGCAAAGAGAACAAATTACTCATTTATTTAAGGATTTACTCATTACCCCCATTCAAACATGCATTGGCCACAGAAGAAGAAGAAAAAAAACCTTAAGAAAACACCAAGATCAACGCATGCGAGCATGGGATAGAGGTTGCATTGTGCAAGGCCTGACACTACCCAGAAACACACTAAATACCAGAGCACTTGCTAATCCCAGGGTATGAAACATGCTACAGCATTGCCTGGGTGAGAGAGCCATGCAGGAGGTAGAGAGAGCAGAGAAGGCCTGTGGACCAACCAGCTGCTTACTCTGATGACCATTAAATTCAATGATAACCAGTGTCCAAATATACGTTTGTAACATGAACTGAGTATAGGTGATATGATGGAGTTTAAAAAAAGACACTGTTCAGAGTCACTGCCAGAAACACAAAAGCTTGGGTTTCTGTTTTATAGTTTGGTTTGCTTTCTTTCAGGTTAGAAAATGTTAATGCTTTGAAATGCATGCCTTGCAGGAAATTCTTTTGACAGGTATCAGGTTGTGTGGTCAGTGAGACAGGTGCTGTTTGATAGGTGTTGTGAGGTCAGTGAGACAGGCATTGTGTGGTCACTGAGACAGGCATCGTTTGATATAGGGTTAGGGTTAGGGCATTTCCGAGAGCAGGACCATCTGAGCTTGTCAGCACATCTGCCGTGTCAGTGCCTGTTGCCTCCTGAGCAAGCTGGCATCAAGCAAGGCAGCGGGACAGTTTATCACAGCGAGACAGAGAGAAGGAGGGGGGAAAAGAACGAAAAGAAGAAGTTAGGGTTTATTTAAGCAGCCAGCGCGAAGTTCCTCAGACTGTTTTTCGTAGTAATGTTAATGGTGCTGCACATGTGAGGGAGTAGAGACCCAGCAAAAGAGCCAAGACCATGGAGCATTGCCATGGCGATGGAGGAGCCTTGGGGGTCATCAGGGGACAGACAGTCAGTGGAATACAACAGGAATAAAATAAATCAACCGGCTTCCCAAGAAGTGTCCAAAAACATATAAAACACTTAGGGAAAGTGGTGAGAATGTCAGGAAACTGGAGCGAAAAAAGACCCTTTTAGTGAGCGAAGTGAAGGCAAGAGGGGGGAAGTGGGGCAGCTGCTGTGTGTTAGCCTGTAACGAGACCTGTTCCTCCTCCACCTCTCACTCCACCGCCCCGTGGAAAAGGAGCTTTTCATCTCCGTCTAGGGGAAGCTCCCTTGTTCGGCTGTGTTGACTTTGCGTGTGGCTTCTAGCCTGTCTGGGTGGGTGTGCGCGTGTGGACGGGCGCATGCGGCTGTGAGCCCTATTTTCACAGTGTCTGCTTTCCTCTTTGAATATGCACACACCCTGTTTGGGGTTGCTGGCTGATTTTGGGGCTGTATGTGGGCTCAGGAGGCTTCGCCCCAACCTAGTTCCACTCCTCTGGGGCTTTAGAAAGAATCTGCTGAATTTTGCTCTTTTTGTCATAGCTTACTATTACTATTATTATTTAATTTCATAATTAAACATACTTGTCAGTACAAAAATATAAATAATATAAACATTCCCATATTAAATTAAGTTAAAGTTAAAAAGTATGGTCGGTAAATTGAATTAAAGGACTCGTTCACTAGTCATGTAGTCATGCAGATTCAGATTCTGATGTTAGTTTTGGCCAAGTGATAAGGTCCCAGGTACTGATTGTGCAATAGTCAATGTTATCATGTGTGTCAAACGTTTTCTCTTCCTTATAATAACATGCAAGTTCAATATGTGCTCTGGTTAAAAAAAATGTATCCAGGGTCACAGCACTTCAAAGTGTCAAATGTCTGTTGTTTGGCCAACAAGTGGACATAGTTAAGGTGTTGTTCTTTCCTCACTGGTGAAAACATTTGAGAGTTGGTGCCACTGTTGGCTGTGTTGTCTGCGCTGATGTGGGAAAAATTCCTCTGGGGCTGGGAAACAGGGAAGCTAACAGAGAAGTGGAGCAAAACAGAGGAGAATCCCTAGCAATGTTTCATTAGCAGGAATCAAAAGCAGCACACTTTTGGAGACGCAGGTCTGGAGAAGCAGCTATGAAAAGCAGGTGTGAGAAACAGGTGTGAGAAGCAGGTCAGAGAAGCAGGTCTGACCAGCAGGTCAGAGAAGCTCCCAGACTTCCTCTCCCACAGCAGATGTATTAGATTTTACTGTCTGCAGTAACTTCCTGATCCAAGTCTGCCCTCCCAGCGACACTCCTGGATTCACGTACTGCACACATGAGCTGAAGCTTTGAGGTCTCAGCACTTTCCGTCGAAGTGCTGGACTTAATTCATATAAAGCAGATTAAAGTCCTCTAATGTGACAGCACTACCTTTATGATAGGCCCATCAGTTATTTATAACCTTCTATGGGAACGGGAGATTATTTTCCAAGCCCATGTATAAAAATACCTTGACCTGCTCAGTCTGTTCTAAGCTTCTTCCTGTCTATGAAAAGACAGTTGCAGCCTTAAGCAATGTGACATCAGAACTACACCTCAATGAAATGTCATTCAGGCCAAGTCACCTTATTCAAACCTTACAGATGTCCATCATTTTTATTGTGAGTATAAATGGAATAGGGATAAAGACCACTTCTTTTTACACATCGAAAATGCAGAGCTTCCAAAAAGCAGAACAGATATACAGTACCTTTAATACTTAATGATTTTATTTTATTGTGGCAGTAGTATCTTGTCATTTGGGGGGCACATGACCTTTGACCTTTCAAGCTTGCCTTTTTCCATTTAAGTTTGGGCCTTTTCCCTGGTCACTAAGAGGCAAGTTAGTCTAATCAATGAGCAATTCAAAAGTCATTTTCTTCATTTAATCTAATTTAAAACCATTTGTTGATGTCACTGGGTATATGGAAGCAAAATATTTAAAGTGATAACAAGTAGCCCCACTGTCTCCAGTCATTTTTCAGCTCAGTTATACATTCACAGAGCCAAGATACACACACACACACACACACACACACACACACACACACACACACACACACACACACACACACACACACACACACTTTCGCACCACAGATACACACTCTGCAAAACTCCACAGAGCCCACATGGTACAAATGTCACATAGTACCAATCTCAGTTTTCGAAGGCTTTCGAAGTTTTCCTGTGCCAAGCAATGTTAAATGTAATGAAAAGGCACACATGGTCAGTTTTCCAGCACATGGGGACTACATATTATAAACCCTTAGATATGGTCTGTGTAAGTATATATTGAAAATATTTTCCAGATTGATTTTTTATTATCTGATGCCAGCTTAAACATGGTCATTAAAAGCTTGTTGTTGAATGGATAAATGTTCATGGTGAGTACAGTTTAATCCAAGGTTGGGCTGTGCAGAATGTCTAGTCTGGTGCCATTTAAGCTTCCTGTGATAGCAATCAGTGACAACAGTGTCCCAGGAGGCAGACTGGCCTTAGCAGCAGTCCTTCAAGCACACATTGTTTTGTGAGCTAAGATTTTTATCCATGCCATTTTCATGTTTAGGGTTAATTTAATTTATAATATTTATAAATATGGGATGTTTTTTATTGCCACCCACTTCAACACTGTCAAATTTTATCCGTACTAAAGAATCCAGGCAAAGATAATGTTTGTACCCAGCTCCTCTCTTCTTCTAACCATCTGCCCTTCTGCGCCAGAAGGGAAACTAATTTGAAATTTCTTCTTCTCAGAGCCAGAGACAATATTCTTGTATGTGTGTGAGTGATTGGTGGGAAAGGGTAGGGGACATAACACTTAAAATGAATACAGATTTTCAAAAATTCTGTGGAAGGAGTCTGTACTTCATGGGAGTTGCATTGTAATTTCAATGTAATCTTGGCACCGGAGACCCGTGTTATTAGTTCTGTTGTAAAGTAATGGTCAGAGAAAAGTCTGGATGGCAAGCAGCCATGAACTTACGAATTAGTATAAAACTTATAAAAAGGTGTGGAGAGACCTAATATGTCTTCCATCTTCTATAAGTCAATTGATACGTTTTTTATTACATTGAAGTTTTTTTCCAAAGTACATGTACAAATACAAGAGTCATAAAGAGAGAAATACCAAAATATTTGCACTGTGTAGAGAGAGAGAGAAAGGACAGAGAGAGTTATGTTGGAAAGAAGCTATTGAGAGAGATTATAGTAGAGAGGAGCTACTTGTAGTGCATGACAGATGTGAGATGAAGAACAGAAAGGAGCCATTAGCAGTGTGTAATAGTTTGTGTGAGTGTGTGTGTATGTGTGTGTTGCTGGGTAAGTTCACAGGCGTTTGTGTATAATGAAGAGAGAGGAGCTATTAGTTATATTTCTTAGACAAATTTTGTGGGTGTGCCCATGTGTCCATGTGTAAGATGGGGAGTGGTGTCCATGTGTAAGATCCCTGGTATACAGTGTGGGAATGTGTGTGCTTGCATGAGATGGGTAGCCAAGAGGAGCCATTAGCACCATGTGGCAGACAGAGTGCGTAGTAACGGAGTCTTCACACCACACTTCAGTATATCATGCTAATTTTATTGTGGTGTGACAGTAACTGGAGAGTCTTACCACTCTCATTGCTCATTGCTCAGAGCCACGGCTGCACTGATGATGATGATGATGATGATGATGATGGTTAACTGCAGGACTGTGCATTGAAACTCATTCACAGAGTGCAGTGAACCACTGTGTCTTTAACTGACCACTCGTTAGGCAGAGGAGCAGTGAGGTCCTGTTGTCTGATAGGCTGGATGCTGCGGTCCAGTGTTGCATCCAGACAGTCAGATGGGATTGAACTGCTTGGATTTGCTTGAAGGATTTGCTGGCTATTGATGTGAGGAGCACATATCCTCATGAATCCACACCTGTCAGAGAGCCACGTTTGATCCTCTCCTATAAAGCACACCTCCACCTCTCTCCCCCAGACATATGAGCAGTCTTCTGTGTTTGAGCTGTGTCTGTGTTTGATGTCTATGCGGTGGTAAAGAGAATAATTTACAGCTCAAAATCTGATGTGGAAAATATTTGCACAGCAGACGTTACAGAGACAAAATAGTATACAAAAGTCTAGTGAATATTGTCAGAAATCTAAACAGATACATACAGATGCAACAGGGTGAATTGAATGTGACAGATGTAGTGTAGGTTTAAGAGTTTTGTTTTTTTTTCAAGGCTACAGTTGGGGTGTGAGTTATGTGTCTGGTTTATTGAGTGAGACACAAGCAAAGTTTTGAATTTCCAAAGATTGTCTGCTAGAGAGAGAGAGAGGGAGAGAGGGAGAGAGGGAGAGAGAGAGAGAGAGGGAGAGAGAGAGAGAGAGAGAGAGAGAGAGAGAGAGAGAGAGAGAGAGAGAGAGAGAGAGAGAGAGAGAGAGGCCAGTGGCCAGTATGCAGCCCTGTAGACCAGAGTTTATCACTGAGATGGGCCTCAGGGCCCCACATCCTTTAGCTCTGTCCCAGCTCAAAATGTACTAAGATCACTGAACATTCGCCATAGGTGTACTGGGAGCAGGGTCAGAGCCAAAATGTGGCCTGCGTGAAGGTGAACTGTCTGGGCTGACAAACGCTGCTATAAAGCACACAGACCCTTCGTTCCACAGACTACCACTCACAGCTTGTTGAACTTTTGTCACTGTGTCAGCTTCCTAAAGGGGAATGAGGTCATCTGCATATTTATCGGACATATGTGGCTCTAGTCTTGGCCCACACTTCATCTGTCCTCACATTTACCGCCCTTTGTGAATATTGTACATTATGAGATGTTTTGTTTGTGCTGTGGCTGGAAACCATTTTGAATCACCATTTTTTCTGTATGAATGGCTGCTAATCTGTGCTCTGATCTAAGTCATAATAATAAATACAACCGTTTATTATTTATTTAACAAAAAATAACATTTTGCATTCTCATACTTTTAGTAAATATATAATTTAATCAATCAATCAATCAATTAAATAACCAACAATGTGAGCCCCTCGGAATATTGTCAATTCAGTTAACTCCAATTCCAGTGAACTGAGGTGTAGTTCAGCCATTTCTGCAACTATCATCGATCTGTATTTACCAACAGTGGTTTATGAGGATGGAATGAAATTGATCTAATGCTGTTCCTAATGTCCTGATGGAGGGCAGATGAAAGAGGAGTACATCATAGTACATCATAGTACATAATTTGTCAAATGCAGCACATAGTTTATGTATAGTTGGTCTAAATATAAAAGCATATATTATCAGTAGTGAGAGATGGTAATTTACAAGTCTTACAAGTGCAGATTCAGTGCTGTGTTGATTATGGAAGCCTGACTGAAAAGGTTCATAAAGATTTAGTACTGTGAGAAATGTAGGAATTTGGGCTGCTACCACCTTTTCCATCACTGTGACTCAAATTAAGGCTGGAAATGGTCTATAATTTGCAACGTAGGTTGAGTCAAGGCCAGGGTTTTTGAGAATGGGAGTAGCTGCAGCTATTATAAGGGCCATAGGGACAGAGCCAGATGAGACAGGTGTCTATTAAGTGTGATAATACAGCTTTAAGAAGAGAGGCCAGAGCAAGCTGACTAAAGGAGGCGGACCTCTTAATTATTTCCTAAGCTTGAAGCTTGATTGGTCATAGTAAATGGCAGTCATGGTCTGGTGGTAGGGAACCGGTCTTGTGACCGGAGGGTCGTGGGTTCGATTCCCAGGCCTTAGGCCATGACTGAGGTGCCCTTGAGCAAGGCACCTAAGCCCAACTGCTCCCCAGGCACCGGGCTAGGGCTGCCCACCGCTCTGGGCACGTGTGATCCACAGCCCCCTAGTAATCACTAGTGTTTGTGTGTATGTGTTTTCTAACTGCACAGATGGGTAAAAAGCGGAGGACAAATTTTGATTGTGGTGAAAAATCACAATTGACCAAATATGGCACATTTACATTTTTTTTAAAGCAAGTGAACATCTTATGATATGGGTGCATGGACAACATTTTTTTTTCATAGGTGGGGGGGACACACAAATGGCTTGAGAACTGGGGTGTGGGATTTACCAAAACACAGAAGTAAACCTGACCAGAAGCGGAATATACAAAAATGATCCCAGTACTAGTATAGAACAGATTAACACGTTCAAAAAGCAGTTAAGCAAGTAAGCAAAAAAAATAAATGCTGGAAATTAAGGCAGTAAAACTTAGTAAATACAATTAATGTATCCTTGGCATACATTTGTGAATAAGAAATTTGAATTGCCTAGTTAGCTGTTTATTTTTGCTTATATCAAAACAACAGGACTAAAGCCTGTGTCACAGATCTAAAACATACTTCCAGTTTTCTGCCAAACTGAATGCTTTAAGCAATTAAAACCCCTAAACATCTTTAGTGTGCCCATTAGTCAAGGTTGTAACAGGATCAAAGCAGGAGTGAGAATCTCAGTGATATGCAAACTAAATTACAGCTGATCCTCAATCGCTTTTTGTACTGGACTTAACACACATTACAGAATCCGTAAACACTTTATACAAAACACATTTTGCTAAGCAGTTTCTCAGAAAGAAATATAAACATATATTACATATAATCTCTTTTTTGATAAGGAAAATACATAAAAGCCATACCTTGGCAGCCAAAGTTTGTACATGCTCAAAATGGGATTTCCCATAGAAAATATAATACAGAAAGGCAAAGACTTACTGCTATGTTCAGTGCAGCACAAACCGTTGATGCCTATTATATACATTTAAATATACATGTTTGTGAAATCCCTTGAGTAGAGAAGATCAAGACAAAATCTAAATGCATCGTATTTATAAAGTCTTATTTATATGGATGTTTATTCCATCTGTAAAAGCTTCACTGACCAAACGGATAGGGAAACACCCACTGCTGTGAGGTGTCCACCTGCAAATCACCATCACACCACCATCCAGCTCCATAACATGGAGAAGGCTTCTGTGGATTTCATGTTGAGAAATAATATCCATAGGGTTAAAACAAGGAATAAGGTGGAAGAAAAACGTGATAATTGTAATGGAAGTATTTAAAACTGTGAAAAGGATTCAACTTTCCTAATGCTTAAACCACGATATCGCTATAATAAGTTTGTGAATGACAAGGCTTTAATTGTGATTTGTGATGAAAATTGTACTTAGTGTTGTGTCAAAGATTTCCTGAGAGTTTTCAGTAAACATATATCATGTGGAAATTACCAAATCAAATGGTTTCTGGGATTAGTATCAGAATGTGTGTTAGCAGTCTTTGAAATAATGAAAAAAAATCATTCAATCTTCTTAAACCCCATTAAATCCTTCATACAGAAATACACTTTTTAGACAAAAGTCCAGATCTAACTAGAAATACAGAAAAATAGAACAATGCATCTTTTAAAGAGAAATTCCACATCTGGGCTTTGGCAGGCCAAAGGGACTTGCTCTCTATCACATGTTATATGTTCCCTGGCCAACAATGCCACATCTCACTAAGGGAAACTCAGTTCAGGGAAGAGATGTGAGAATTTTTGATTGCTGAACACTACAATGAAAACCTATGCTGACCTAAATGAGGACCATTGAGAAATATCATGTGTGTTTTGCCTCAACCACTTAAATGCTTGCTTGTTGACTTCAGTGCAGCTGCATTATGGTTTTGTCCTTGTTTGATTGTACTTTTAAGCTGTGTATGAACGGTTCTACTCATAAGTGATATGTGAAATATATGTATGTTTAGTGTTTAATTGGAATGACTCAGATTTGGAGTATTGAACAGCACGGTTGCAAGGTTAATTAAGTTTCATAGTGAAACGTGCTTATGGTTATGCCTAGAATGTTACCTAGTGAGTTTTACTTGTGGTAGGTGATGAAAAGGGGAATTTTAGTGAGTGGAACAAAAAGAATGAAATCCCACACAAGGATGTAACAAAAAGATGAAAAGTCAATATATGCCAGCATATAATTCATTTTGTTAACTTTTTAAAAGGCCAATTAGACATGAAAACATACTGCCAGCTACTATACCATGAGTTGGAGGAAACGGGGAGAGAAGAGGTAGAGGATGAGGAAATATAGAAGGAAGTCCCCACCCAAGTAAACAGTTTGAACTAAATTTCGGATACACAAATGGAACATGTCAACAAGTATGAACCAGAAGGAGACAAAAATATATTAGGACTTATAAAATGTAGTGTTTTCTAAAATACATATAAGCAATAAAAATGAATTCCCCCTGTTTATATATGACTGTGTGATGCAGACTGTGAAGGCAGCCTGTTAGGCCGTCGCTCATTGAAGAAGTCGGTGTGGCTGAGTTAATATCTGAGGAGGGTGAGATGGGTGCCCTGGTTGCTCTGCTCTTTGGTCAGATGGTTAGGGCATGTGATTCCTGTAGGACCTGGTGCTGGAGACCAGGTTTGGGCGCTGCCCTCAGCCTCTATTCCAGTACGTTAAACCCAAGATTATTCTTATCAATTTCGAGACACACTATCAGCTTCTGCCACTTTTCCACAACTCTTTGCTTGCTATCAGCACTATGAAAGCTGTGGCCTGGATGTGAATTTACACTCTCTCTTTAACAGCTCGGTTATAAGCTCCCTCATCAGGGTATGGAGGAAATTTACACCCTCTCCAAAACAACTCGGCTATAAGCTCCCTCAACAGGGTATAGAGGAAATTTACACCCTGTCCACAACAACTCAGCTGTAAGGTCCCTCAACAGGGTATGGACAGGTCAGCTATGTGCAGGTCCTGTCTGAGTAATGTCTGACAGTTATAGATTTGAAGGGAGCAAATGAGTGTTAACAACCTCACAGTTCGTCTAGACATCTCTTAGGACTCGTATCTGGAAATAAGCATGTGTGTGATTGTGGAGTGTGTGTAAGTGTGTACGTACGTGTTTGGAGGAAGTGAACGAAAGTACTCCATCGTAGTGAAATATGTCTTTGAGTGTGTGTGCGTGTGAATGATTACTTTAGTGGGCTGCGTGCGTGCTGGGGGTTGTGTTATTGCTGACAAAGGCAGCTGTTGCTGTGAGCACTGGGGGCATTGCTAATCAGCAGTGTGTTGGAGGTGATGTGGGGAGGTGATGAGTAGTGCACTCGCACTCCCTTGCAATGACTCAGCATGCAGGGAAACCCTCAGTCTCTCAGACTAAACTGTGCTCTGTGCAAACACGCACACACCCTTCCATTACCAACCCCACATCACAGTCTAGACACCCCACATATGGTCCTTTAGCTGGGGGGGGGATAGGGTCAGTACTGGAGATATGTGTCATAGTTATGCCAGCTGAATATGACTGTACTGATATACTGACTGAACAGTTCTAAATCCACATCCAGAGAAGTGACGGCAGTTTGTTAAAATGATTAGAAATGTGTAAAAGAGGAATAAATAGTTGGTGTTTCCAGAGACAGCGAGAATGTGAAGAGAGAATGTGAAAGTGTCTCGTTACCTTATTTGGATATAATGCTGGTAAGTAAGGAGCTCTCAGTAGTACTTTTCACTCTTAAAAGATCAAGATAAAATGATGCTGAATATCACTCCTGAACATCTCTCAATCAGTGACTTGTAGTCTGGAAACAAACTGTTTTCTAAAAAAAGAATGGTGTGCTCTGTCTGGACATGTGGAATTGTTCAGTACTACGGCCAATCTCTATCAATTTTACGCTGCTTTCTTTTTCCTGAAAGATGTACATATGCATCCAAAAACCTTAAAGTGACATCTTGGTACAAGGAAGGTCCTGGGTTTGAAGTATTTTCATTAATTCGAGTCGTACACTGCAGTAATATTCAGTGGAGACCACCATTTTCTTGAGATAATGAGCAGCATGTTTTTTACGTTCTTCTTGTAACAAGATGTTACTTCATGAACAAGAAGTTAATTATATCAACAAATGTGTGCATATTTGATATTTATTACACATAATATAGTACGTATGTGCATGCATGCTTCTGCTTTGATGATTGCAATGTTCAGATGGTTCTCCTAATAATCCAGTGAGTTTTGCTCCTTGCTGACTCTGGAACGTTCTGTCCCTGCACTGAGTCAGAGATGAGTCAGCTGTACAGACAGTGCTGTGTGGGCTCAATGACTCCATTCACAAAAAATAAAAAGGTCTGACCCCAGACTTGTTAGGGATGTTTTATTTTGCGTTGGTGTGTATATCTGGGCGCTGTTTGGCACCAGATGGGTTTCTTGGCACTGCTAAGCTTTTTTGTTTTGTTTTTTTATTTTTTTAAGAGAAACCATACCAACTGCTTCACCGACATTCAGTCTTAGGATTCTGAACGGTCACAGACAGGGGGACACAGTGTTCAAATTAGCAGAAGCCATCTGTGTCCTTGTTGTATCAGTGATACAATGTGCTAAACCTGTATTCCTGAGCTGCAAAATGAAGAAGGCATTGTGCTTTTCAGGCCCTATCTCTGTTCATGGCCTATATGTTCATTTAGTTAATTAAAGGCCCAGACAACCACTGCAGAGGATGTGATGTTAAATACACACAATGTTGCTGATACTAGACTTAGAGGCGGCCCGTCGTCTGTCCTGGACAGCTTGGCCTACTACATACTGTATCTTGCATACTGCACTCCGTATATACTGGATACTGCATACTGGATACTGATTTGGCGCCCACCCATTGTGAGTAGTATGTAGTAGGCTGTTTTGAGTCACTATCTTATCTTAGTTTTTAGTGTCTTTCTCTCAATAACTAGTTGTTTAAAATAAGTAAATAAATAAGTTGTAAGTAAATACATTTCATGCAACTGTCCACGACTGGTGTTGAAGATTAATACACTAAACAGTCACAGACATGTATTTTATATTTTAACAAGGGTGCAGCTAGTGCTTTAACTTGGGGGAAGAAATTCAACACAAAGATTCTCCTGGTACAGCCTGTCCCTGTCACAGCTGTCCCTGTACAGCATTTTAAGGACAAGCAACCGTTCTGCTTTGTAAAGGCTTCTTGGTTGACATGTTCCCACCATTTAGGAGAATTGTCATGGTAACTCTTGCTATATAAAGAGAAAAAGAAGTCAATTTTATTGACCATGGCTAACACATATCTTTCCCATGACAGCCTTTGGTCCTCATGAATGTAGTATATATGACTGTGACTCATCCTAACCATTTTAGGACTTTTCTACCAAATTAATTCACCCTGCAGTGCCTAGTAAAAACTATTTAAACACATGCAGTCAGACTTATGATATTTACAATCACTAAATTACAATGTATTTGATCCCAAGGTAACTGAAATAGTGATAAGTGAAATCATTTATAAGGTACTTTCTCTTGGGAGGTGGCTGTCCCAAACTCGAACCCTTATTTCAACTTATGAGAGCGATTATTTAAAAATGAAGTTAAAAGGTTTAGAATTATTATGAGTTACATTTTAAAAAACTTTATTAGAATGCTGTTTCACATTTTCATAAGAAGCCTGAAGCACAAAGAGCTTTATGGGAAGAGCCATATTTTAGCCACACGCCTGCACTTAGACCAGGAAGTCAGACTGTATCCACGTTCCTTGTGGCCATGTGGTGAATAGTTAGATCCGGTTGTATCTAAGCACGTAACACATATTTTCTATAATAAACTAAATTAAAAAAAATTGTTCAAATTCAAATGTAGCTAAAACTGTAACTAGCAAAAGTACATTTTAGGGATAGGGTAGTGAAACTGCCAATGTTTCAAAAGTAAAAAAAAAAATAATAATAATTTTATAATTTAATAGAATTAAGATAAATGAGGCAAAATTATTCAGTTGAGTTAAATGTTTGAAATGGGTTTTGCATATGGTCCTCATGCAGTTTGAGCTCAACCTCAAACAAGTTTTTTCAGCTGCTGAAGGAGGATGCAGACATTTATCTTCATCAGAGATGAGCCACAATGATGGTTCACAGTGCAGTATTGAGGCTTGTTTCATGAGCACCTTTCCTTTCATATTTGTTGATGTAAACTGGAGTTGCCACCTGAAAGTGCAGGACTGAATGCATTTGTTTAATAACACGAACAGAGAGACGAGGGTGACGATTAACTTAAACACGGTTACACTAAACAGAGTATCAGTCATCGATGAATGCAGCTGACAGAAAACACTAATGTACTAATAAAGTACAGAGGAACTAGGACACAAGGGAATAAATTAACTCAAACAGCAATGTACAAAAACGGGCAGGCAGCAAAAGATAATGGGAATTATCAAATGACCAGAATCATACATGCAATAACCAACAACCTTGAAGATTTGGTTTTCTTTCCCTGCCCCTGTCCTATGTCTTATTAATCCCAATCCATGACTGGTCTCGGATGTCTCTTCTATCTGTTTAATTTCTCTGTGTTTTTATACCCTGTATTTTCTGGTCTATGAATCGGTCAGTGCTTGATATTTGGCTTGCATAGCGGTCATGTAAGATTCTTGTTGTATTCGGTATATCACTTCACTGACATTTAGCTTTGGTTTTGGTTTTCTTGCATTTTTTTTCTATTTTGTAGTTGTAGTTCCTTTCATTTAAATAATTATTCACATGCACTTGCATCCTGCCCGCCATCAAAGGTACACCGAGTATTCATGAAGTTATGTATACTTCCCCTGACCTGTTACAGAGTGGCTAGCTGCTTCTGCAACTAAAAGGCCATTAGTCCCTGTTTCTACCATTGTCCACCAAAATCAACATTGCACAAGTACTGATGAGATGTAAACACACCTGAACCAATAGGCCCAAAATTAAACCAATCAACCTCAAGCTGCGGGTGTGAGGGGTCTGTCTTTCCAGTTGATGATGCCACTGAAGACCTTATTGGGAAGTGGTACCTTAACCTTTAAATCTTTGCAATTTTTATGTAGGCTTTTAGTAATTGTTATATTTAACTAATGAATCAATAATAATTAATGTATTATTCAGATATTATTACATTTATTTGGTGTAATAATTACTTGGTTTTTGTAATATTTCCATAATAAGACATGTAGTGGCTTAAGATTGGGTAAAATGTTTAAGAGAATAAATGCAACCTTTCTAAAAAAAAAAAATAGATTACTGTGGTCACTACCAAAACTATCCAGTCAATACCAGAAAGTGTGCAGTCACTACAGAAACACTGGTAAAAAAATTAAGTTCATTTAATTAGCAACAAAAATGTTATGATAGCATTAGCTAATATTTTATGACAACAATACGTCTGTTTCCTGCAAAATTATCTGTTTATTATGTTTTTGGCATGCTGAATCCAAATATGTTTTCGGAATTTTTGTATGAACCATAGTTTTTGTTTTGGACCTGTATACTCATTTGTCATTACATAGAGTATGGGGGAAAATGTACCAATAAACTCTCAAATTTAGAGAGATGAGAATCCGTATAAAAAGCAACATGAAAACTGAATGTTTGTTTACAGGCCATTTGTTCCTTATATTGTACAATATACACGTGAATTTTGGAAAAAAAAAATAACTACGGTTAAAATTTATTTTGAAATGTATCTCTATATGAACTAATTTGGTGGAATGGCCCTTTGCAGAAAACAATATTCTTAAATGCTGTTATGTTAGCTGTTTGTTACTTAAACCTTAAAGTTTGTAACCAGTTATCCTAGTTTTGACTGTTTATCACTGAGGCTTCAACTTCTGACCAGTACTAGTTCAGATCGTACTCTGTAAGAACTTGCAAATTGTTCTTTGTTGGAATAACATTTGCTACTGATTTACCACATGTACATAAAAACTTTCAAGTTTCTCAAATCAGAGCTTCCTGTGCACAAAGTCCTGAGACCACCATCAGCTACCTGCTGCTGTACTTGCTCTGTGCTTCAGTGCATGATTATTAAGCAAAAGATGTTCAGTTAACGCATATGAAAGCCAAGGTGAGGAGTGATTGACAGTGTGTTACACTGGCTAATGGAGAAGTCAAGGATGCAGTACTGGAAAAGGTGTTTAGAGCCTCTGCAATGAGTTAAGATAGTCTGAACAAGCCAAAGTGGTATGGGATGTATTAAGGCTCTCCTGGAAGTAATTCACTGTTCCTTTTTCAAAAATAAGTAGAAAC
>NC_135215.1:10944891-10994891 GCF_052324685.1 Brachyhypopomus gauderio | reverse complement strand
ATATGTAAGTGGCTCAGATTATAATCATATAATCATATAAATCATATGCTTATCCAATAGCTTTATTTGTATAAGTAATGTAAATATGTGTTTTGTACTGTGCTGTTTTATCTGTGAAAAGCAAGAAAGCTAAAATTTTGTTTGCAGGCCTCATAACTTAATATTAATAACTACCAAGTAAATCAAAAATTTGTAAACGCCCCAGTTGGCACCCAGCCAGTTGAGCTATCACACATATACCAATCACATGTCACAGTGACTTCCCAGATAACAGTCACCCATCTATTAGCTAACTACACACATTTGTTCTCTACAATTTAATCCAACAGCTCCCTATACCACTCTATTTGCATTTAGGCAGCTAGCAGTCTACTGCCATGTCGTGTCTATGGATGTTCCTGGTATTCCAGAAGATTACTTTCATTTTGGCTTGCTCAGCAATGATGTCACAGTAAGATGTCTTATATTATAAGCAACTAAGTAAATCTTTTTTATATATATAGCACTTTTCTAGACTCTAGTTGCACAGTACTTCACAATAAAAAATACACACACGTCACTCATAAAACACAATCCCAGACCATAGGCCATGACATAAGTATATTTACCAACCAACAAGAATCAGTAGTCATCAAGAGCAAGCGAATAGAATAGATCTGCAAACATTTCTTAAAAACATATAGAGTCTGACAGTCTAGCTGTGGGAAGATCCATACCAACTTTAGGTTCATATTTCGCAAAAACAGTCTCCCTTTTCATTTGGACTAAGAGCCTCAGGTTTGACAGTCAAAGAGCCCTCATATTTCTAGATAGCAAAGTTGGTCTGAAATACACCCATGGGCCTCTTGTTGCAGTGGGTTAGTACCAAGAGTTTTAAACCAATTGTAAAAGTTGTTGGTAACCACTAAAGAGGGGCCAGGTTGACCAAAACAGGGGAGCCATTTACAATGAATAGACACTGGTCCTACACTGTCATCAGGTGAGATCCACCCTGCAGAGAGTGGATGCCACCAGAGCAGCAGGTCTAGTCTGAATTTTTACTCTGAAGGTGTGTCCCAAGCAGCTATAAGTAAAGACTGAATAAATACAAAGAGAAGAATATAATTACAATAAAATAATAAAAATAAAACTATGGGAACAATTATTATACTATGTGCAGTTATATAAGTGGCACCCCATCCACTAGTGATGTACTCTGACTAGTGTTATGGAGCGTAATGAAAGTGTCAGTGTGAAATAGCAGCTGGTATACAACATGAACGAGTAATGGGACTATAGACAATAACAGTGCAAAAGAACATCTGGAGCGTTCCATCTTACTCTTAGATGGATTAAGTCTGTGACTAAATGAACAGTCCAGCTGTCTCAGTTCCTCGTGGTGAGGGTGAGAGGGATTGTACAGAATTGCTCTGATTTTGTTCCTCATCCTCCTCTCACCCACTGTCTCTGGACTGGCCAGCTTCAGACCCACCACAGAGCTGGCTGTCCTTGTCAGCTTATTCACTGTGTTAGCCTTCCTGGTCTTGATCCCACCACCCATGCACATCACAACAAGAAAAGGGACTACCACAGACTGGCAGAACACCTTCAGCAATGTATTGCACACATTGAAAGACCTCATCCTCTTCAGAAAGAACAGCCTACTACCTTTCCTGTAGAGGACCGGTGTTGTGTGTCCAGTCTGGTTTATTTATCTGTACAAGGTACTCGTTGGAGACCACCTTCTTCACTTCCACCACCTGAGGGAAAATGGGGGCATGGGGCACTTCTGTTCCTCTTATTATCCACTATAATCTCTTTGGTCTTTTGGTGTTATGTTTCAGATGATTTTTTATTGCACCATGTGGTGAAGCTCTCAAGCAAACCCTTCTGATTGTCTGTGATGACTCATCCAACAAAAGATGAATGTCATGAAAAGTCATGAGAAAATTTGCAAAAAGATGTAGACATGTATAGACAGAGAAGTGGAATAGTACTAGCACAGTTCCTTGAGGGTCGTTTCTGATCATAGACGGAGCCATGTGATCTGACATTTTGTGGTGGACCAGTAAGGTAGTGTGTGATCCAGGATGTGGTGTCCAGGATGTACTCTCTCAGTAGGCAGGGTTGGATGATATTGAAGGCACTAGAGATGGCAAAAAGCAAATCTCTCACAGTGCTCCCCTGTTCTCCAGGTGAGAGAGGATCTCCGCCAGTCTACACTGTAAAAAAAATCCGTTAAATTTACGGTAAAAGATTGGCAGCTGTGGTTGCCAGAACTTTACCGTAAAAAAACGGTGACAATGTAAAAAACACTACGGTATCTTTTTTGACAACCATAAATTTCATCATTTAGAACTGTTCTTTTAACGGAAAATGACTTTACAGCTTACAATAATACACTGTAAAATTAACAACTTTTTAAAATAAACCTATTTACGGTGAATAATTTTAAAAACAACTGTTTTACTGTTTATCTCTATGATGAACACATTACAACCATTATTGTTTTACAGTATTTGATTGTGAAGTCCAACTTCACAGTAAATTACAGTAAATTAAGGCAACAAGGCCCTTTTATTTTGCCTTAGCAACGTAATCACGCATGAAGCCGTAATCACGCGTATTGAACACAATACGTGAAACATGAGGGCAGGTCATTAGCACTGTAACATTACACAAACACGGTAGGTAGACTCAGACAATGTACAACTACATAAACTAATACAGGGAGACTTAAACTAACAAAACATATAATCAAATACATAATCAACAACAGCATGTCATAACACTTACACATAACGCGTATCAATAACGGAGCCGCGGGGGCTCATGGGAAGTAGCGCCGCCCCCAGTGGACCGACGCTACACAATTTTACAGACTTTAAGCAGAAAAGCCTTAAAATTTCGACGCTACACAATTTTACAGACTTTAAGCAGAAAAGCCTTAAAATTTCTCAAAACTCAGCAGTGCGCCTTGTATGTGCACTGAATTCAAAAATCTGTCCCTGACACAGATACGTAATGTGTACGCTGGCAGCGATAAACTAACCAGAGAACATTACGTAAAACGTAATTGAGTAAAGAACAGCGGGAGAAGTGTCTCTACAGTCACCATTCGACTGAAGGCAGCAATGATAGCACAAGACTTGAATATCGAAAACTTTTAAGTGCACCTTGTGTTCCAGAAAACACGGTATTCCTTATATGTATAAATATTTGACCCATATTTACAAAGACAATTTCTAAAATGGCAGTACATTGTCCTATATTTCAACATGCTTTACCTTTCAGCACTGGCCATATTTTTAGCATTTTCTTTCTGTAGAAATTAAGGTGCGATTTTGCTGATTGATGAATGGTTTTCACTGTAAATTGAAATGTAGGCTACTCATCAGCAAAATCTGTAATTTAGACTGAATATTTTTTTTATTTTTAGGGTAATTCCTCGTTTACTACATTACGGAATTTTCCAATATATTTTACCTAAAATATTGAAATTAACATTAAAAATGTGTGCTTTCTACATATTGTGACTGTAAAAATTAATTTTATATTCTGTTTATTTTTTTAAAGTAAACTATTGCATCTGTTACAATGATATACTGTTTTCTACTTTATGATCTTTTACTGTTGCTATTTTATAGTTTATTACCGTAAATTCAACAAACATTTTTTTCAGTGTATAGACCAGCTCTTCTTTGATACTCGAACAATGCATGAGGTCTTCCACAGTGTACACACCTTCTTCAAGCTCAGGAAGAGATTTAAGAGGAGCTGTAGAGGAGCTGCCTCCTGATCAGCACATGGTTTTAATATCCTGGCTCTGATGTCATCAGGCCCACTAGCTTTGTTAATCTGAAGCCTGGAGAGCCCCTGCTTTACCTAGACAATGATGAAGGTATGGCTGGGTGGTGAGGGAGTATGAAGAGAGCTAAGAAGAGATTAAGGGGAGGGTGGCATTGGTTGTTCTGGACATATATTATGATAATGTTGTTTTGAAGATTGCTGTTGTAAGGAACAAGGCTGTCTTCTGTGATGAGAAGCCTGCTGAGAGGCAGAGGTGTCAATAGATGGCAGACGTATTATCACAATACGAAGGCCACCTGCCGGCTGCCTCCGTCCACAGCGGCAGTAGTTTATGTCGTGCTGTTGTTGTTGCGTTGTGTTCGTCCCTCAGGTGGGTGGGGCCTACTTTAAGCCCCAGCACCTGAGGGCTATTTGTCCATCTATATACAGTATGTCTTGTCTTTGTACCAGTTGATCGCTGGTTATTGTTTCTTTAATTTGGATCATGTCGCGGGTTTTCAGTTGGTGCACATTATCCATTAAATCCTGCTTTTTACCTGAGACTGGCGTGATCGCTTCCTTTTTATTTTGCACTCCTCGGCTGTCAGACGTACGAATGATGGCAGGAGTATAAGTGGACCTAGCATCACAGTCTAGGCACATGGGGGTAGGAGTTGTGTCTAACCTACTGAAGAACAGATTAAGTCTAGGCACATGGGGGTAGGGGCTGTGTCTAACCTACTGAAGAACAGATTAAGTCTAGGCACATGGGGGTAGGGGTTGTGTCTAACCTACTGAAGAACAGATTAAGTCTAGGCACATGGGGGTAGGGGCTGTGTCTAACCTACTGAAGAACAGATTAAGTCTAGGCACATGGGGGTAGGGGCTGTGTCTAACCTACTGAAGAACAGATTAAGTCTAGGCACATGGGGGTAGGGGCTGTGTCTAACCTACTGAAGAACAGATTAAGTCTAGGCACATGGGGGTAGGGGTTGTGTCTAACCTACTGAAGAACAGATTAAGTCTAGGCACATGGGGGTAGGGGTTGTGTCTAACCTACTGAAGAACAGATTAAGTCTAGGCACATGGGGGTAGGGGCTGTGTCTAACCTACTGAAGAACAGATTAAGTCTAGGCACATGGGGGTAGGGGTTGTGTCTAACCTACTGAAGAACAGATTAAGTCTAGGCACATGGGGGTAGGGGTTGTGTCTAACCTACTGAAGAACAGATTAAGTCTAGGCACATGGGGGTAGGGGTTGTGTCTAACCTACTGAAGAACAGATTAAGTCTAGGCACATGGGGGTAGGGGCTATGTCTAACCTACTGAAGAACAGATTAAGTCTAGGCACATGGGGGTAGGGGCTGTGTCTAACCTACTGAAGAACAGATTAAGTCTAGGCACATGGGGGTAGGGGTTGTGTCTAACCTACTGAAGAACAGATTAAGTCTAGGCACATGGGGGTAGGGGTTGTGTCTAACCTACTGAAGAACAGATTAAGTCTAGGCACATGGGGGTAGGGGTTGTGTCTAACCTACTGAAGAACAGATTAAGCTCAGGTGCAAATTCCAGCTCTCCCTGTACTCCGTGTGTCAGCATACTAAACCTTGTCATGCATTTCTTCCCATTCCACACCCCTCTTGTGTTTTTCTGACTCATTTTAGCCTCCGTTTTCTCAGTTTTTAGCATTCCTTAGCTTCCCTTAGTTTCCACTTAAGTTCATTTCAAATTGCCAGAAGTTCCTGTCCTTAGACTAGAAGGCTCTCCTCTTCCTGTTAAGAATACCTTTCCTTTCTGTAATTGTCTATGGTTCTATATTTGTCCTCCTCCCCTCTTGTCACCATGTTGTTTCCCTCACTAAAGGCTCATCATTTTCAGATACAAAACTAGACATTAAATGTGTTGCAATAATACTGTACAACCAACAATGAAAAATAGACAACACTAATAAAGTAGTTTTTTAGTAGTAAAGTAGTAAAGTAAAAAACAGCAAAAAATGAAACATAAAGGTGTTGTGGTATATTGAGCTTATGGGCTCTCCGTAGTTTCGCATGTCCTATGTGATATGCGCATGCCCAGACAGATGCGCGCCAGAACGTGAGCCTCCTTTTGGCATGTTGTGGTTTGGATATGCAAGTTTTCAGTAAACGTGGTTAAACGCGTGCAAACCGTCTCATCATTAATACACCACAGGTGTCAGACTCGGTAGTAAGAAATGGAGTAACAATCCAACCAGTTTAAAGGACAAGGATATTCCAAAATCACAATAGAGGGTAGAGGGAGTTCAGATACCAGGCAAACAATCCAAAATGGACAAAGACAAAGCCATAACCAGATTACGATAACCAGAGAGACAAATACGGATTAACAGGCTTAGTTACACTTTTAAGATACAAAATACTGGTTAGAGGTGGTTGATGTGACATCGTGGCCACTCATCTGTAGCCTGGCTGCACAGTGGCCCTACAACATATGGCTTCAAAAGAGACACATGAAAAGAAGGTGACAGTGGTGACCTCATTAATGTGCTTCTGCACCAAGAATGAACCCACATAGTGAGGTTTAAGCTTACTACTACCTCCAAGACGGAGATCTCGGGTTGCCAACCACACTCTTAAGTGGGAGCCAGAAGGCGCCTGTGGTCAGCCTGACATTGGAAACACCTGATGGCTTGTTCAAGATGCTAGTGTGAACTCTCCCATACCTGCTCACTCCTCCTCATCCAGGAGTCGATGGCTAGAGATGGGGTGGGGGAGACCCCATGGCACAAAGGGGTTGGAATCCAGGTACACACTGAAAGGGAGTAATATTTGTTGCAGAACACACTATAGAGATCTGTGTCATGTCAGCCCATGCAAGGTAGCGTGACCATTCATTCTGCTGAGTTCACCAGTACAACCATAGGAATTTTCCCAGCTCTTGACTTACCCTTTCAACCTGGCCATTACTTTGTGGGTAATAACCTGAGGTAAGACTGATGTTAACCCCTATTTTTTTCCATAAAGGCTCTCCATACATGAGAAGTGAACTGGGGCCCCCGGTCAGATAAAATTTCTTCTGTGATCCCATAATAGCGGACCATCTGTTGGAAAAGTAATTCTGCAGTTTCCAATGCTGAGGGGAGAGATGGCAGTGGAACAAACCTTACAGCTTTAGAAAACCTGTCCACAGCTGTGAGGATGGTTGTGTTCCCTTCAAAGGAGGGAAGATCAGTGATGAAATCAGCTGCTATATGTGGCCATGGCCTTTCAGGTATGGGCAGTGGCACTAGTTTACCAAGGTAGTGTACGAGGAGTATTTAATTGTGTTGGATCTTTACCTTCCTTGGATGTCCTGAATTAAGGGACGTGTGGGCACGTGTAATAAGCTTGCTCCAGAATGTAGGCAGCATGTACAATTTGTCCCCTGGACAGGACTATGGAATAGTAGTATTGCACACCTCCCTCTTCAGTTCCTCATAAAAATCCCACTGTATAACTCCTAAAACACTCAGATGGCAGGACAGGCAAGAGATCTGACTCCAGGTTTCTTTACAAGAAATACGAGAGAGAGTGTCTGCTTAACCATTCTTGGATCCAGATCTGTATGTGATCCCCAATCTAAAAAAAAAAAACCCACCTTGCCTGGCAAGTGATTAGGCGTCTGGCCTGCTGTGCATACTCCAAATGTTGGAGATCAGTGGGTGTTTAGCGCCCTCTAACCGATGCCTCCATGCTTCTAAGGTCAGCTTTATAGCCAAGAGCTCACAATCACATCATAGTTTCTCTCTGCTGTGGATAGTTTGTGTGAGAAAAAGGCAATGGGATGATACTTAGGTGGGGATCCCACCTTCTGGGAAAGAACAGCCCCTACTCCTACACTAGATGTATCCAACTCCACAATAAAACGTCCCTCTGGATGTTGAAGTACAGGAGCCATAGTGAAGGCCCTCTTTAAAGCTGTGAAAGCTTAATCTGCCCAGGGGTTCCATAATAAAATTCTAGGTTTGCCTTTTAGCAGTACAGTTAAGGGAGTGGCTGTAATACTGAAATTGCATATAAAATGGATGTAAAAATGTGCAAACCCTAAAAAACATTTGTAGTTCCTTGGGTGTTTGATGCACAGCCCAGTTGAGTACTGCCTCCACCTTTTTATCCTCCATTGTAACACCCCAGTCACTTATAACCCAGGAAGGTGAAAGGCACACTTCTATCCTTTCACAAATAGATTGTTCTCTAATGGTCTATGAAGAACTGCCTTCATATGGCAAATGTGCTCCTCTAGTGTGGAAGAGTAGATTAGTATGTCATCTATACAGACTATGACAAGTCTGTCAAGCATGTCATGAAGAACATCATGATATCATTAATGAATGTCTGGAACACTGAGGGACCTTTAGCTAGGTCAAATGCCATAATGTCCAGAATTAGTGATGAGGGATGAGGGCAGTTTAGCACTCATGGCCCTAACTGAATTGTAAGAACTTTAGTGATGTTTTGACTTCCCTCTGTTGTTCTAGGGAGGAGGACACCAAAAAAAGGGGTTAGGGATATTTAATACTGATTTCATAAAGCCCCCTATAGTCTATACAAGGGTGCAGGCCACCATCCTTCTTAAGAAGAAGCCTTCTGCCACAGACCATCTTGACTGAATGTAGCCTAGAGTCAACATAACAGTAAGCAGTAGTCAAACCAGGTCAATATCAGGGCCCTTCCAAGAAATGTTCGAGTCGTGCTTCTGCATCCAGGGCCAACCTAAAATAATACGGTGATGAGCACTAGAAGTTAGAAACAGGGATATAGTTTCCACATGTGTGGCACTATAACGCAACATGATAAGGACACTCCGATGGATGATTAGTTCAGAGCCAATAGGATGAACATCCATTGAGCTAACTTTGAGAACTGGAGAAACACCAAATGTGGGGTTGAACAATCTTCCCATGAGTTCTTCAGTGGTGGAATTGCAGGCCGCTCCGGAGTCAATTTGTGCTGAAACGATAGTGATTATCTGTTTGTGGAGAATTTTTGAATCAAGGACAAATGGGCTGTAAGAGGGAAAAGAGGGAGGTGTACTCACCGCATTGGCATGAGAGGTGTCCCCTGCACGCCTATGTGAATAGATAGTGTTTTTTTCTATTTAGACGAGTGGGGTAATTGCGAGGGATGTGCCCTGACTCACCCCAGGCTGTATCTATGTTGTCTTTCCATTGTACACAGAATCAGAGTGTCTACTTGCATCTCCTCCGACGTCTCATGATCTGGATAGTGGTTATATTTGGGAGCCAATGGATCTTTCCCCCTCACTTTTGAGTTGATCCAGCCAAATAGACATGGCGATAAGCTCTTCCGGTGTCTCATCCCTACAGGTTAGTCCCTTAAGCAAGTCAGTTTTTAACCCTTGTTGGTACGTTGTTAGAAGTGCCGCATCATTCCATCCACTGCTGGCTGCCAAAGTACAAAACAATAGTAACAAGGCAGACAATCCAAATGGGGCAAAGGCAAAAAGGATACGATAACCAGGAAGACAATATGAAAACACTTTTAAGATACAAAATTAGACATTGTAATTAACAGTGGATAAGTAGCAGTATATATACACATGCATGTAGATAGTAGAATCCAGGTGTTGTTAATATTCTGGGGAACTTCTGATGAAGCATTGGATTATGGGAAGTGTAGTGCCCATTACGGGTGGTTGATGTGACAAGCTGCTATAACAGGCTGCTGACCTTTCTAGTGGCAGACCCTAATGCAGGTGTTCACAAACATATTAAACATGTCACTACAGTAAGCTGCTGTCTCAATATGCTTTAAAACCTCCACAATACACTCAATCTCCAAGGACCCAGCTGTTAATCTTCTGAAGTTTGCAAATGATACTACAGTCATTGAATTCATCCAACATGGTGATGAATCTGCATATTGGTGGGAGGTTGAACAGCTGATACTGTGGTGCAGTCAGAACATGTAAATGAACTGTAGAGATGACGGTGGACTTCAGGAGACACCCCTTAGTCTACATCTCCCCCACAAAATTGAACGGCTCTGTACCACTTCCAAAGACCTGAGGTAGGAGACCAACATCAACTCCATCCTCAAAATGATCAAGCAGAGGATGTATTTCCTGTGACAACTAATCAGATACTATCTACTATAGGAGCTGTTGAGCCACTTCGCTACAGAACACTGTACACTAAAATGTCTAGACACAGGAGCAGTTTCTTTCCTCATGCCTTGATAAATAACTGAATACTACCATCTGATATGTTATAACTCGCTGTGTCACACCTACAATAATGTATTATACAATTCTCTACAATTTCACTCCCATACACAGGAATTAATGGTATTAGCACTACCACATTGGGACTTTATGTATATTGTTTGTACATAATATGTATATTATCCTTGTATATTGTGTTATACAATATATATATATTATATTATATATATATATATATATATATATTGTATATATATATCCTTGTATATTGTGTATTGTCTGTATTTTGTATTGCTTGAGGGTTACCAACAATTCTGATTTAGATGACACCACAAGCCGTCATCTTGGATGATAAGAGTGCAGGACACTTCCTCCAGTCAGGACAGTCCCTCCACATATCTGGAGAAGACTGGAATGTGTCCCTCTGTGTCCACTGAAGTGTCCAGTTAACCAAATACCTAACATGGTCTTCTAATGCCTCATACCTGTGCAAGAAGGCATATTAGGGACTCCTCCTGAGGAAGTTCAACAAGCTTATTTTCCACAAACACTCTTGGTGAACGTCTACTGCTGCACCATTGAGACCATCCTCTCACGCTGCATGATAGTAGTGGGATGGTCTCAGAGTGGGAGGATTTGCATTGTGTGGCCAGAATGGATTATTTGTACTGGCCTCTCCAATCTGGACAATGTCTACTCTAACTAAAGAGAACGGCTGGCTGCATCCACAGAGACACACCATACCCCAGACGCAGCCTCTTTGACATGCTGCCGTCTGGCAAGCAGTGCAGGGCTATCCAAACACACACAAACAGCCTGAGAAGCAGCTTCTTCCTGAGAGCTGTGGCCTCTATTATACTTCATTGACTGACTGACTACTCTCTACCCCCACTGACTGTCACGCTGCACATCTCATACATACTTTACACATTCAGAGTCATTTAAACTGTAATTTCATGCTTCTATCTGCTTATAATGTCCATATGTAAATGCAAAGTCACTTCACATATCCAGTGTAATTTATTCATTTGTCCATACTGTAATATGGACATAATTATATACAAAAAAGCCATTTAATCAAAACAAAACTAAAACACGTAGAACACAAACATCAAAATGATAACATTAACCCAAAGGTGCAAAGCTAAACAAAAACATTGTAACGCAGCATATGCTGCGGAGTGAGGAGGCGGACACAAACGCTGAGGAGAGCGACATCTAATAAAGGGAATTCCAAACTCAGGGTCAAATAGGAAGGCAGTGGTCAAATCAGTTAAGAAGTCCGAACATGAAACGGAGAGGCATGACAGAACGATAAACTTGAAATCAAACACGGGTAGAATGCAGAACAAACGAAACAACCAGAAAAGCGACTGGGCAGTGAAAAGAGAAGTATTCACAGAACTGGAACATAGAACAGGGAGTACACTGGAATGAATACAGGAACACAATCACCAACATGGAGGAGAAATACAAAGGGGTTTAAATGCACAGGACTGAACTAGACACAGGTGAAGACGATGAAGACACAGGCATGGCAGACAGAGGGAAACCAGGGCAACAGACAAGCAGGGCGGGATAACCGAGCAAGGAATAACACAGACACAAGGAACAGGGACACCGGAGTGACAGCTAGGTGAGGGGGGCGTAGCCCTACGGGACAGACATACAGCCAACAGAGTACAAGAGACTTCAGTAAGTAACAATGGGAAAAGGGAATGCTACACATTAATAAACATGGAGGAATAACTAGACACAGGTGGGAGCAGTAAAGGAAAACAATGAGGGGGTGTGGCCATATGAGGGAGAGACAACAAAACACACACAACACATGGTACATGCTAACAGAATGAAAACAGTCAACATCAACTAACCAAAATAGTTATATTTTATATAAAATATAAATAATGTATATATAATTTTATATATATAATTTGATATAAAATTACAAAAGATAACAGTCAGACAAGCAGAGGTAATAATCAAAGACAGGGTCAAAAACACAAAGAGGGTCATACACAAGATAACTAAAAATAACAACTAACAAACCATAAATAATGTTGACAATATTGGCCATAAATAATGTTAGCAAAAGTCCAGATGGGTGAGAGTGTTATGGTTGGATGAAGGGAATGATAAATATGTGGTTGGTCTTTCCAAATCACTCTAGCAATTTGAGTCTTTTCACTGGACAGGTGACTGTCTGCAGTTACTAGGTGGTGTGACATTGTCCACCATATTAACAAGATTTGTAGCTAAAATGTAGTTTGACAATTATTTTGATCACATACTAGTCACCACACACTTAAGTCAAGTTATACCAATGAAAATGAAGTGGTTTATGAAAAAATCTATATATAAATGGAAACTGCTACTGTTTGGACAAAAGGGTAAATTTTTTCATTGCTGCTTGCTACCAGTTGAGCACAGGACTAATGCAAAATACACCAGCAATAGGGGCCATGAGGTCCAGGTGTTTTAGCACTGAGTTTACATTAATGAGAATAGCCATGCAGTGTGCTGTGTAAATCATCACACCAATTGGTGTTTTTTTCTCAATACAACATCATCTTACGATGTAGTAAATATGATTTTATATTATGTCTAATACACATTTGGTAAATAGTTTCAGCTGTAAATCTGTTGTGGGATTTTCTAGCACTTTTGACTGAATAATTGGCTCAGGCGTTGGAAAGTATTCCCAGCTATCTTCTGGGTACTTAGGGGGACTGTGTTTGTGACAGTGATTTTTGCATAGAGAATCCAGGTAATTTTATCTTTACTTAGTGCAGTGTGTTTTTCTGTGCTATACAGAGTGACCCTTCAGATCTCACGAGGACAAGGAGACTTGATACAGTGTTCATAAATTTGGTCCCTAATGTCCCAAACAGACTGTACATTTTATAGACAGCCTGCTGAACCAGACAGCACCACAGAGAATGAACCTGTGATCATGACCCCCCATATGGGCGAATGGAAAGCAACCTGTTTTGCCTGACCATAGCTGTATCTGTATATCTGACCCTTTTTTACCCTCTGCCTTAAAAATGGTAATAATTCATGGGGAATCTCTGGCAGGAGGTTTCAATGTGTGGTACAGATGTGAAAACCTACTAGATTCTTCACGTGTGTGTCTCATTGTCTGTTTAATAACTGCTGAAAAGTGTTGAGTGTGGGCTTCTCTACATGAAAGGTGTAGTGTGACAGATAAACATAGATTGTATACATATAAAGGGATCAATCCAATTTGATCCAGATTTTTTTAAATCATGTGCAATAATATTTACAGATATTTCCCACAAGTTTAATGGCTTGTGGCAGTTTTCCAGTCATAGACTAATCCTAGTCCAAGATTAAACACACTGTGAGCTACATTGCAAAGTTCACAGTGTGTGTGTGTGTGTGTGTGTGTGTGTGTGTGTGTGTGTGTGTGTGTGTGTGTGTGTGTGTGTGTGTGTGTGTGTGTGTGTGTGTGTGCGCGCGCGTGCGTGCACATGTTAATTTGTGTGCTTGTGTTTTATTGTAATTTTTTGTATATTGTCACTGTCAGATGGAAAACCCATTTTTCCAACATGCCCTTTTTCTAGAGCACCAATAAAGTTGTACCTTAGAAGAGCAGTGGAAATAAGCCCCAAACAATGGAATCTAAGCATATTTCAAGAGGATAATGAAACAGAGTAAATGTAAAAACCAACACAACATTAATCTATTTAATAAATCAACATTAACTAATGTGGCTAGCTTGTGTTTTAAAAATACTCAATTATTTTGAAGGATCATGTATATGATTTACATATGGACAGTTGAAATTTATAAAGACACTAGCTGGCTAGCATTAACTGGCTGAACTTCATTAATGTGGCTAGCTTGTGAAGTAGTGAAGTTCAGCCAGTTAATGCTAGCCAGCTAGTGTCTTTATAAATTTCAACACTGTCCATATGTAAATCATATACATGCTCCTTCAAAATAATTGAGTATTTTAAAAAGAAATATCTCAAGCCTTGAAGGTTTGGATGAACACAAGGCAGACAGGTTTTGTCATATTCTCAAACCACGCAGTGTATATACACTCACCTGCCACTTTATTAGGTACACCTGTCCAACTGCGCATTAACGCAAATGTTGAATCAGTCAATCACTTGGCAGCAACTCAGTGCATTTAGGCATGTAGACATGGCCAAGACGATCTGCTGCAGTTCAAACCAAGCATGAGAATGGGGGAAAAATGATTTAATTACTTTGCACATGGCATGGTTGTTGGTGCCAGACTCAGACTCAGGGTCTGAGTATTTCAGAAACTGCTGATCTACTGGAATTTTCACGCACAACCATCTCTAGGGTTTACAGATAATGTTCTGACAAAGAGAAAATATCCAGTGAGCAGCAGTTCTGTGGGCACAAATGCCATGTTGATGCCAGAGGTCAGAGAATGGTCAGACTGGTTCAAGCTGAACGGCAACAGTAACTCAAATAACGTCGTTACAACCGAGGCATACAGAAAAGCATCTCTGAACGCACAACACATCGAAGCTTGAGGCGGATGGGCTACAGCAGCAGAAGACCACACCGGGGGTCACTCCTGTCAGCTAAGAACAGGACACTGAGACTACAATTCGCACAGGTTCACAAAAATTGGACAATAGAAGATTGGAAAAACGTGGCCTGGTCTGATAGGTCTCGATTTCTGCTGCTACATTCAGATGGCAGGGTCAGAATTTGACGTCAACAACATGAAAGCATGGATCCATCATGTCTTGTATCACCAGTTCAGACTGGTGGTAATGGTGCAATTATATGGGGGATATTTTTGTGGCACATTCTGGGCCCAATTGAGGATCATGTCAACACCACAGCCTACCTGAGTTTTTTTGCTGACCACATCCATCCCTTTATGACCACTGGTTTCTTGAACACGATAATGAGTTCACTGTACTCGAAATGTCTCCACAGTCACCAGATCTCAATCCGATAGAGCACCTTTGGGATGTGGTGGAATGGGAGATTCACATCATGGATGTGCAATCAACAAATCTGCAGCAACTGCATGATGCCATCATGTCAATATGGACCAGACTCTCTGAGGAATGTTTCCAGTACATTGTTGAATATATGCCATGAAGGATTAAGGCAGTTCTGAAGGCAAAAGGGGGTCCAACCCGGTACTAGCAAAGTGCACCTAATAAAGTGGCTAGTGAGTGTGAGTGTGTGTGTGTGTGTGTGTGTGTGTGTGAGAGAGAGAGAGAGAGAGAGAGAGAGAGAGAGAGAGAGAGAGAGTTAGTCCATAACATGCATATTCTGGCATTGTATCAGCTGAGTGTGGCTTATCTTATGTATGTTGTTAACACTATGGTTTGGTGAACTCTGTACGACAGCATGGATGAGTCAAAGATTTAGGCCCCACAGAGTTCAGTCACCCTCACAGCCAACAGTGACCTTTCCCAGGGTCTGCTGAGGAGCTGGCCTTACTTCTCTGTCTGGAGGCTGCGTCTTCATTCATTGGAAAGCTCTATTCCCTTAAGGATAGTGAGCTCATATTTGTCTGCAGCTGTTTATCACACCATCCAACACACAAACACACTCCCATGCCTGAAGAAGCATGTGTTATTTTCCAAATTGTTGCTTAATGGCTTGATTTAGCACAGTTTTCATTGGTTATCTCTGGTTTGCTTAATTGCAACTCAAAGGACACTTTTATATAGTTTAATGGGAAATAATCTTTCACATGTTCTTTCAGAACTTTTCATAATAAACTGTTACATCTTGAGCAGAAGATGTTTGTTTTAAAATATGTACTGTATATGGGTCTAAGAGTTTGGGTTTGTGTATTTATGTCTATATCTGATTATGGCTGCTGATGTCTACCTTTGAATATGGGTCTTTCCTCTCTCTGCCTCTCTCTCTCTCTCTCTCTCTCTCTCTCTCTCTCTCTCTCTCTCTCTCTCTCTCTCTCTCACACACACACACCTTTAGCACTGTAGACTGTATGTCAGTTTGTGCAGATTGGCACCACATGTGTTGAGCAGCTTTGAACCTCACCGATCTTAGGCGTGTCTGTCCACATGTTAAATGGATCACCCCACAGGAACCAGCAGACACGCATCAGGTTCCTTTTCTTCCTCAGCGACTAGAATACACCTCGTCTGACCAACATTCTTAAATACTTAGATGAGAAGTGTTTGTTTCCACAACCCCTGAATTGCTCTCCTCCTGGTTTGCCAGGATGGGTATATTTGATATATCTTTTGACTGCCTCTCTTCCCTGTGCTTTGGAGGTTTATCCAACTGCGCATCAGTGTTTGGTCTAATAAATTCCTTGTAGAAGACGTCAGAAAGCCTGTTGGTGAATGAACACTTTCATGTCTGTGTGAAATAAACAGCAAACATCATAAAAAAATAACACAAGGCTGTAAAAAAAAATGCACGCACTTGAACGGAAACACCCCTCCTTCTCTTTTAAACTGATTCCAAATCAAGGAAAACAATGTTTTCCAAGATATACAGATATCGGAGGCCTCTCCTCTCTTAGGACTGGTATTATTTTGTTTCAGATGTGCTGAGACCAGCTGTCCTGTCTGTCTCAGATCAATCACACGGACTGACCAAGCTAAGCTGTTCGAGGTAAAAATGCTTTCTTCTTTTCCAATTATGTGTTTTATAACATATGAATTGTTCTTTCTTCTCATTCCTCCTCTTGGCATGGATATATTCTGTATGTTTTGTTGTGGTGGCTAATGTGTTTTTTTTCCCATATCTACCTTGTCTGTGTAATAAACATACACATCAACCTACTCATGTCCTGTTTTCTCAAACTCTGAAAAGACTGGTGTCATTGGGTGATATGTTAGTGTTAATCTGCAGTGTCAGTTTTGCAATGTACCATATGCACCTCTGTCTGCATTATGCATTTTTTTTACTGTGTGTTTGAATGTATGTTTGTTTATGTTTGTGCGTGCGTGCGGGTGTGTGCACGCACGCCCCCCCTGAGTGTTTTCCGCCTCTGACCACATCGGCTAAGGCATAATCTTGGGTTCACACTCACTCACTCCTCTATAAAAATGTAAATCTTGTTTTGTTTTTGATCACCGCCATCCCAGCAAAAATTTGGTGAAATGACACGGTTGTTGGGACTTCCGATTACATGCCTGTCACTCTGCAATCTGCTGGAGACGCTGTTGCTCACTGGGGGAGCCTGCCAATTATGCACCCTGCCAGACCAGCCAGTGTGCTGCTGAGCTGCTGACCTCTGATAGCCCTCAGCCGCCCCACATATAAACCTGCATAACACTCTTTCCTGTGTAGTTTTCTTATTTTCTCATTTATCTCTCAAGTCTAATGGTGGAATATAGGCAATTACATTTTTGTGTACATTTGTGTGTGTGTGTGTGTGTGTGTGTGTGTGTGTGTGTGTGTAGGTGTATATATATTGTATAAGCTTGGTCTGATCTTTACTTAACATGCCCATAACTGTCATTCTCTTTATCTCTGAAGACTTTCTTTTTGATTTTCACATAGCCTATATTCCACTGTGTGCTAGAGACAGCTGAGGTTAACCCCTTCTGGGGTGATCAGACAGGGGAGTAGCCTGGGTCCTTGGGAGAAGAGTAGATGGACTGACTTCTCATGGGCTGCCTGACCCAAAGTGTGATAATTTTAGACTTCAGCCTCTCGCATGGTCTGGAGCAGGGACGCCATTTGGAAATAAACTTGGAATTTAGCTTAATTGCAGTTTACAGATTTAGGAGGGGCCGACGTTTTGGCTTTATTTTCTTGCATAAATAGAGTGTGAGCGCAGGCCAAAGACATGAGGTTTAGAAGCCACAGAAGAAGTCTCCGAAACGTCAGGGGCTGAGAGGACACTGAACTGCAGAGTCTGAGAATTGTCTTTTTCTCAGCAGAAACAACTTCCTCAAGCCTCTTCTAACCCCCACATAGGATTAAACCTGAAATCATACAGCTCCAAAAGTTTATTTAATAGCCACATTTTTATTCACTTATATAAACTGCTAGGTTTATTCAGTCCATGATCCATATCTTAAATATATAAACATCTGTATATATATATATATATATATATATATATATATCGAACTTAGGAGACATTGTGTTGTAATACAGTGAATTGAGAATATGATCATCCTGCACTTTATTCAGGAGTATTAATATGCATGCTTTCTTTCTCATCACTCATAGTTAATGGTTTCTCTTGCACCTGCAAACGCTGCATTCTAAAACAGACCGTCTGCAGCATTATCATTTTGAGTTTTATCATTTCCATGATCATTTTCCTATTATAGTTACTCCTAATAAATTTAGAGATATGAATTCTTGGCAGTAGATCTGATGAATGGCGCAGCTGTAATTTACCTGATTTATGAGAGTGACATCATATCCTCTTAAAGTATTCAATAATATGTACATATTTTAGTGGGAGAAGCCTTTGAGCGAGACAGTGTGCATACTCCATTGTCAGCCTCAGTGCATCACCTGCAGGCGTTCATGACAGAGAGCCTGTCAAATCTGTGCAGCCTCACCCGTCTGTCTCTCCACAGTGGCTCTTTTCTTGAGAGCTGTATTGGGGTCAAACGCAGTAAAAAAAAAAAAAAAAACAAAACAAAACAAAAAAAAAAGTCTATTAATAAGCCATGTCCTATTGGGGACCTTGTTGCTAGAGTAATAAGTCACGGATAGTTAGAGGGTGTCACTGTCTTTTCTTGGCAAACACACATCAAAGTGGAAGAGTAACTTCAAGCTTAAGAAAACAGGCTTTCCACTGGGTTGATCCATTTGGTGAGAGACGCAGAGGGGTGGGGGGAGAGGGGTGGGGGTAAGAAGTGCGAGGTCAGGGGTAGCAATGATATCATTGTTGTCATTTATTCCTTATCCTGGGGACATCTCATTGGAGAACAAAGTCTCAGGGTTGATTTTCTGTGCATAGATGGTGCGGTAAGTTTGGCCTTGGGGCATTTGTGATTGGACGGTGTGTAGAACCCTGTCAGTCCTTTGACTGATACATGCAGCATTAGGCACTGCCACAAGCAAAAAAATAATATTTGAATTCATCAGTGTCATCAACATTTAGTTTGCTGCATTCTCACTTTGTGTTTTTATCTTCATCTATACGCTTACTGGTCAAGAGAAGGACACACACTTGAAGTGGTGGAGATCCTGTAATCTTCCTGTCCTTAAATAAGCTTCCAAAATCTAAGTTGGAAGTTTGGGCAAGGCTGAGCGGGGCTTTCGTCAGTGGGTTAGGGGCCTACGTGTGGAGAGAGAACATTTGCCAAGTTAAGATGGGTGGTATATTTGTCTTTCACCTCTAACATCCTCAACCCGTCCCTCTCCCACGCCCCCATGGGTGACTGATAAGAACGGCTGCAATCAGAGTTAATGGGCAGACGCAACTGAGAGGGAGTCACAGTCATGTGTGACAGGCTGTTCTTATTGCCTCTGCTGACAGATGGATAATGTCATTAGGGTAGGATGGGTGTGTGCTTTTACCCTTGCTCTGCAGTCTTTTCAGAGTGATGCAGGTGTTGGTGTTATGCCTCTTAATTACTTCCCTCTGTGTCTGCAGGATTCATTTAACTTTCCGTGTTTACCACTTTCATAAAAGTCGGTTCACTATGTCACTACCCAATAACTAGCCAAGGTTTAAAGATTTTCTGTCCGATTAACAGGCTATGATAACGTCACCCATCTGCTGAAGCCCGCTGCTGACGTCAGAATGTGAGACCAGAATGTTTCTATTTGTTATGCATTCCTAACACCTATGACATTTAGTTCTGTTGCACAATTCTAAGGAACAATGTTAGAAAATGAATTAGCCCCACTAAGCAAGTATACTAAGCTAATTGTCTAATTGAAAACTTGAGCTATCCAGATGACTTTGAGACATTCTCATATGCTCAGAACCAGGAATGGTCTGGGAGTTTTACACTATGTTCAAATGCATTCTCTTTTAGTTCCTCCAGCACAGGTCTGACATTCTATTGACAATTAGTTTCAAACCAAATGGCAATTTTCATAAAATAGTACACTGGACATCAATTTTCACCTTGGAATCACTGCACATCAGTATGGTGCCAGATTTGAAGAATTTGAATGTTTTAACATTCACATATTTATTTCACATATTCTCTAACTATAACATTCTCCTACTGGTAAACTGTAGTCATTATCAGCTAATAATGGCTGATAAGCCATTAATTTCAGACTAATACAATATCACAATATACAGGGGGTCCTCGGGTTACGTCAGTCCCGAGTTACGATGTTTCGTGGTTACGACACATTTCCCATTGACTGTATAAAGCCTTGTTTCGACTTAAGTGGTTTTGCGTCGTAAACGTCATAATGCGAACTTCGTGTTTGTTGTGCGCGGCGGAAGAATACACGGTTAATGTGGCTTGGGACCGAGGAGGACGGCGTCACCCCAGTCGCATTGTACGCCATTTTAGCTTACAGTCGTTAGGATAGGATAAGTCCTTACAGTATGTTATTTACGTACAGTATGTACGTATGTTCCGACTTACACCGAAAATCAGTTTACAACGCAATGTAGAAACAGATCAACGTAGTAAGTCGAGGACCCCCTGTATAATATACAATACAGTCTGGCAATTCACATTGAAATCATTACTCTATGAAAATAAGAAACTTTATAGAGCAGTCAATATGCCTGTTCATCCTTGAAATGCATCTTTTAGATAATAATGTTTTTTAAGGGAGAAATGTTTATTATAGGAAGACTGGTGTGTCAGTCTAGGTTTCTTGCCATTATGGTTCAGTAAGTAACAGAGAAAAGGAAAGAAAAAACATAAAAAGGGAACTCTCGACCAGATTTAAAATGCAAAACAATCCATCCTTCCTAATAAAACATTTAATGTCATACCTATATGCAAAGAACCCTCCAAGCATCCTTTGCTACGACTTGTAAAGGCAATATGCCTTCACAAAATGACATCATCCAATAAAGCCATGTCTTTCTTGTGTGTTCATGAAAAATGGACTCGCCATTGAAGTTCAACACACAGATCTAACATACATCAAGTCACAGAGCTCCAGGCCGTAATGAAACATTTTAAGGAATGTCATGGTGGAGCCTGTAGCTATCACCTGGACATAATGCCTGACATGTTGGAACAGCCCAAACTGGAATCGTAGAACGGGAGAGTATGAGAGATTCAGCTGACGGAGAACTGAGATGAATGCGATGACCATGTTGCGTTCCGTTTTCCCTCATAGATTTTTGCTGTGTAAACACATCATTGCCCTGGAAATGACACATAGATGTCACATAGAAGCACTGATTTCACTTCACAAATCAAAGCTGCTTATTCTGGCAAATATTGGCTTTCTTTTCCTCTTTCCTCTTTCAAAGCAAGCCTTCCATCTGCATCCATTTTATATCCTATCCTCTCCCAAGCCCACATTTCTCTCCACTGAATTATATTTGAATCATATTCACAGGCCTAGTGAGACACTTTCTTATGTTTTGAAGATGCTCCAGATTCTGCTTCTGGTGCTGTCTGTTTATCTGGTCTTTTGTGCAGAGCTCCCAAAGTCACTTGTACACATGGAACAGAGGCTTTCTGTTCACTGCTGCTAATGGTAAGCAACATATCTCCCAGCTACACTAAGATGTCTCTGTTGTTAACCCTGAAACTCACCTCCTGTGCTTAACTGTCGGCTTTGTGCCAATGGTTGGGGTTTCAGCAGAATTGATGTGGGATTCAGGACAGTGTAGTGCTTGAGTAGAACATGTCTTGTTTCAAGTACTTTGGGGTGTCTCCACTCTCCAATAGGAACTTTTTAGCCAATTATAAGTTTAAATCCAGCCATGACCCACCTATAAGACTTTATTCAACTAAGAGTGATAGCACAACTTTAATTCTCAACAAATCCATGGTAGATGTAGTTTTGTGATAAAGCATTGGATTACTGTCAGTTGTCTTTCTGTTTATTCAAAAAATAAATAAAACCCCATAATAGAAACAAATTGCAGATTGAAGATCACATGTCCCCAAAATAAGCCTGAAATCCTAGTGTCTCTGTGTGGTTCTGTATTGAATATGATGGTTTATATAATATATCAGTGTGTTAGTGTCCAGGTTGCAGGCAGACCGGCCTCATTCAAAACATATGGGCTTGTGTAGCCTCCATAAAAAAGGCCTGAGCACCATCACCCCTTTGATCTTACAACCTCAATCCCACTCCACTGGGTCAGCCCTTCTAAGAAAACAGGGTGAGGGCAGATATTCTTGGACAGCCTCCAAGGCTAATCCAGCATGTATGCGCGGCAGGCATTACCTGGCTGGGCTGGGCCGCTCTCAGGTAGCCCTTCGGGGCATGTGCGGAATGTAACTGCATGCCAACACTGCACACATGCCTGCATGCTGACTACCAGAGAACTGTCCAAACACAGGGGCCTCTGTTAACGGAGTGGGGACTGGAGTTTTGAACTAAAGCAATAATGTGTTTTGCAAATAGCACTGTTAGAAAAAGGGTTACACCCGTCTGGGTTAGGATGAATGTAAGTGTAAGTGATTTGAGTGCAGTTGCGAATTGTGTGTGTTTTTTGTTTGTTTGTTTATGTTTGCTTGATTCAAGGTGCAGGTGACAATCTGGCATGTGGTAATGGTTTTCTGTTCTGAATGTGGGTATGTGTTTGTGAGCCGTGTGTAAGACATTTGAGATGTGTGGGATGCGTGAGACACAGAGGGTGAGAAATGCACTTATATAAAAAGAGGTAATGGTTGAAATTCTACACAGAGGAGCTTGAGTGTTTTTGTATTTGTATGAGCACGTATGTGTGTTGTTGTTTGACTCAGTGGAAAGAGTTTGGCCTGACTCTCTTGTTTGGGATAATTGTATGTTGCTGTGGTCTGTGGTCCCTTCTCTGTCTCTCTGTGGGCAGGGCAACAAGATCCACATTTAGGATCAGTGTCCTGGATTATGGGCTGGTGGACCAAGTAGACCACCAGCCCTCAATAAGCACCCAAAACAGGTGCCCGAAGACCAGCACCTGGGCTGCTCTGTGCTCTTCCTTTCAGGATGTACTGGAACATTTTAATGACAGATGAACCAAACAGTGAATTTTATGTTGTGACACTCCTTCCTTTGGGAATACTTTTCAACTTTTGACTTAATAAAAATAGAGAATCGAGCCCAGTTTTTCAGTTCATCCTGTTTTGTATTTTGTCGTCGTTAATTATCCTGCATATTCTTTATTATTTTTTTAATCTGACATATTAAAAAGGCAAAATACATATACAAAATGGAAGAGACATATTGGGTATCCAATGGGCAGTAGTACTGTTGTCGTGTCTCAGCAGTGAGAACTGCACCTCTACTCTTCCATGACAAAATGGGAAACTTCAGTTTGAAATGTTCACATAGTAATCATTGTATGGTTTTTTTATCTGAAACTCTGTAGAGCTCCTGCAGTTTGTCCTTACATTTCCATTAGCCCCATCATGCCAATAATGCAAGTTATTCCCTTTTCATGCTCCTGTTATCAACAATAATCAATCGGTAACCTTGTGTGGTTCTGCCATTGCCTGATGAACACAGTATCAATGAATACAGTATATGAGAAGTTATGTTACAGTGGTCCAGTCCCTTGTGTAGTGTTATGTCAGTCCAGCGGTCTCCCTGTGTGGCAGGCCTTATGGTGAGTGCTTGCATGAGAAGGCGTCGTCTTTCATGTTTTGTCCACTTCTCTAGCAGCCCGTGCTTGTAGGAGGATGCTTTGCAAGGTGCACTGCTTCTTAGCGCAGAAAAGGAGTCCGAGGAGCCGATCCTAAAAGCCGAGCCAGTTCTCGGGTGACTTTAAGCTCAGGAGTGGCCCTTCAGAACCTTTAGATGTGGATCTGTACACCAGCCCAGGACCCCCCTCACATCTGCCATGCCACTGTCTCTAGCTCCAGACTTCCCTAGCCTGGAGCTCTTTGAACGCTGGTATGAACAGCAGATTGTTTTCAATTAATAACTGACAGAGTGAAGAGAACAACTCATATGGTGCTGCTTTAATGTTCCAACCTAAATGGAAGCAGATTCATTAGGTCCCATGTTTTCAATCCAGTGCCCGCCGTGCATGTCTCGTTCAGAAGCACATGGAAGCTGGGGCGAGACGCTCTGCTGGGCTAGTTCCCAGGGAAGGCTGAAGGAAGCAAACACTCTTATTTGAACTCATGGCCCAGCCTCGAATGCCCTTCTGTAGTACACCGATGCCAATGCCATTAGCCTTCTGATAGTTTTCACGGTTCGTAGCTGCCAGTGTTGTGTAAACAGTTAGAAACGAAAACCAGATTTATCTGTGTCTGCACTCTAGCCGCACGCTGGTCAATCAGCGTAATGGTTTTTATATCCCCAAAGGAGCTACATAATCCAGCACAGCTCACCCACAATTACAATATTAAACATGAAGTCATGTTCTCATGGTCATAGCACAAATAGAAAAATAAAGTACATAATCGTGATCTTATTCGTATTATCAGTAGGTGTGGTTTGGCATGAAGCTGCAAGCATAATTACACACCAACAGTCTGATTCACATTTTCTGATAGATTCACACATTCAGTCACTGCAACCTGGTTTGTTCTTATTTAGGATGTAGCCTGTTCATAATAGCCTGAGGTGGCATAAATAGTGTACAACAACAAAAGGACTGTAAGAAATTGGACAGCACTTTTATGTTCGGACTCCTTTGAAGTCAGGGAAAAAAACTATTTTAGTCTTACATCTGGACTAAGAGTTGGTCTCGGGAAGTGGTAACATTTAGTTTAGCTTAGTAACAAAGTAGGTTTTAAAATGTGACTGTATCAGCAAATTGGAATGTCACATCTCCAGGTGTGCCATTCCACCCACATCACCAATGCATTTACAATGCTGCCCACAAAAATAGCAGTTGGGCAGAAAAAAATGCTCTCTGCAAAAAGTGCCCTAAAGTGCACTATGAAAATGCCCCGGAGAATGCGAAACACTTCCAGAATTCTCTCCAAAGAAAAACCCTTTTTAGTGTAGTGTATTAATACAGCAGTAATTCAAAAATGACAGCCATTTTTGACAAGCCCGAAGCTACAGCCAATGTAATCCATCCCAGCATAACCACACCTGGCTCTCCGTCTTCTTCTCCAGACTCCGCATGCCATTAAACGGAGTCCCATCAAGACTGAATCTATTACTCAACTCATTAGCAGCATCTGCCCTGATTTAGCTTGAACAATATGGTAGCTTTTGGTTATTAGTACAACATGACTGCTTTACTGCGAAATGTCCTCAGCAGTTTATCTGAAGACTGCTTCCACCCAGTAGCTGGATTTATGTGTTCGCCCACTCTTCTGTAGTGTTGACCTTCTTGATTCCTCCGCTACTGTCAAGTCAGAAAGATTCTTTAGAAGGACATTGTAAATTCCTGTGTACTTTGAAAGCAGAATACACTTGACGTCTTGTCTGAATGAGACTTCCTCGACTACAAATACAATATCATCATCAGATTCCTAGTAGACAAGCATCAGTGCTGCACAGTGCTCTGTGATCGCTTGCCTGGACTGGCCCAGTTGTTGCTGCGGGCAGATGAATAAAAGAGCAGGTGTGATTGGAAACAGTGACCTATAGGAGAACCCAATCTGCAGTTCATTTCAACCAATTACTGATTGTATCTGTACCTGTCAGTCAACCTCACTGTATACACAGCTAAACATAGTCTAAGCTTCTTTGTGAAGTGGTTATACAAAAGAAGTCAAGTGTCACGGAGAATACACTGTCAATCTGTCATCGCTTTGTTTTCATTGTAAATTCTTCTTTGTGATCACTTTTTAATCAAAATAATGTGGTTAGTGTGTGTTTGTGTCTGTGTTTAAATCTGATTTGGAAACTTATGAGAGATACTCCAGGTATGCAGTGTTATGGAAGGAATCAAGTAAATTAAACACATTCCATTTTATTTCATACAACTTCTGTCTTTGACCACAGTCTGTGTGTAGTAGAAAATTTAAAAGGTTGTATAATTCAGCAGAAAGATGAAGAATCAGCATTACCTCGACCCCATTACTTCAGAGCCATACGCTCACACCTCTACTGTGTGACGGACATGCTTTATAAGCACAATGGAGAATATTTCATCCATTTCAGCTCCTGTGACCAAAGCTCTGGCTGACTGAGCCCTCTGTTTATGTGAAGTTGTTGAAATCTACTCAACTCTGTCTGCCCAACTGCTCATTAACTTTTTCAGTGCTATCAATCAGGAATTACCTACAGTATGATAGATCATATATATATATATATATATATATATATATATATATATATATATATATATATATATATATATATATATATATATATATATATATATAAACTCTGTCATTCATTGCTCTATTAATTTGTCTTTCATTTAATTCACAAATAGTAAAAAAATGTGTTAACTACAGCCTAGGAGCTGTCGATCTTTTAGGGTAAACAAACAGAGGTATTTTGCTGTGATTACACCCAGAGATCAGTTAGCAGCTGCTGCGTGCTAAGTGTTTTTACAGCAGAGTCACAGCCCTGGAATCTACACACAGAGAGAAAAAAACTCACACATCGTTACAATTAAATGGGGAAGAGCTGAGCTTTTTTTCTGAAATTATGAAGTAATATAAGAATTTAACTGTTGTGATAGCAAAAATATTTTGTTTACTGTAAGCCCAACAGTTCTAGGGAGGCAGCCAGAAATAACCATGGTGACCATAATTAAAAACATTTACGAACATGATAATGTCAATATTACCAGAAGTGTGTTTGTGTGTGTGTGTGTGTGTGTGTCACTTAACACTCTCATATCAGGGTCTCTGCCTTACTGTCAAGCATCATATTTTCCCATGTAATCAAAGCATTGCAATTACAGTGTCTGGTCAGTTTTATTTCATTGTTTAGGTTCATGTGGTTCATACTTTTTGTGCTGGTGCGTAAGTAAAAAAAAAATATGAAGTACATAGAAAAAACAAAGCGCAGGAGAAAGATTCCATCTGTTTGATTATGAAAGCTGATTTGCCTTTTGATTGGGGTTATTGGGATTACGTTACAGGGTTTCCTCTGGGATTCCTATGCTGATCAATTCTCCCAGTGCCACAGCATCTGCTGGCTTGTTTCTGAGATGTAGGTCATGTTTTTTTTTCTCTTGAAGAGCACCTTCTCCAGCAGCAGCAGTTTCCAGTCCTGCTTAGCTTCATGAATTTCAGGCAGAAGAAACTAAAAAGGGAAGATGTGAGAACAGAGCCTGAAATAAGACTGTGGCTGTGAAAAGGTCGAATATACTTTAGCCACAGAGGAACTGCTGACTTTGATTCTGTAAAGCTGGAACCCAAATGGCTATTTCAAAGTCTAAAAAGGACATGGAATATTTGTCAGGAAGTGCCCTGTTGAATAAAGTTGGAAGGTGTCTTCTCACGTAAGTGGAACTGACATCCTCTACCGCACAATCCCATGTGCTGCTGGAAGTCTGCCTTTGTTGCCGGTCAGCTATGCAGACCTATTTGCAATGTTTAGGGTTAAGACCTGAGAGTCCCAGGATACTTCAACAGTCCAGCAGGTCTGTCTGCCTGGAGTTTCCAGGTTCTGGTCTTTCCTAAAAGAAAGGTCATGCCCTGAAAGGGAGAGTCAGAGGGAAGAGACTTTAATGGACACTAGCAGGAGCCAATCGGTGGACACCATTCCTCACATTTTGGAAAGACACTTTCAGGGCCATAAACTCTTTTAGAAGAGGTGTCTTCTGCAGCTGGGAAAATCCTGCCTTTACACCGTGACAAAGGCCAAGACACTGGAAAAATGATCTCTAGCATTCTGTTATCTGGTTTTTAGTGCTCTCAGAAGGGACTTTTTAGTAAACTGTCAGCCTGAATGAGATGAGATTTAAAATGTTGTGGCAAGGGATTGCAGATGGTATTATGGCCTATTGGCCTTTAAAAGTTATAAAAGTGAATAGATTTTCCTCTGTTTCTTCTTATTTTTTGTTTTCACCCTGTGCTTGTCAGTACAAATCTAGACTCAGATTGTAGGATCCAGATTTCTCTTCAAGGCTTGATGAGAGTTGTAGGATTGAAGTGATAAAGGCTTAATGCATTTGACACAATCACTACTAGCCGTCAATACATACAGTGGAAATGCATGAAAGGAAAGATTGTCAAGACAGCCAAGAAGAGTATGAGAAGAAAGAGAAGACTGAGGAGGAGAAATAAGTGAAGAGAGAGAGAGAGAGAGAGGAGGCTCTGCACCAGTACACTAATGAAGCAGTGACATCAGAAGTGAGTGGGAAAGAGGAAGAAAATTTCAACAACTCCTCTAGGAATCATCACCTCCTTTAATAAGATCCAGACAGGTGTGTGTGTGCCTCTCATCCAGGTGCACAGCAGAGAGTTGAGGGGGAAAGGCGTATAGGGTGGGTAGGGGGGGGGGGGGGGGGGGGGGGTTACCTGGTCAGTAAAACTACTGAGTTGAAGGAGAAAATTTAGTCAGTTCAGCAGTTGAATGTAATGAATAAACTCCGAATTCCACAGTACTGTGGTAAAAGGGGAAAAGTGTATGAAGAGTTGGTTGTGATATTGAGGAGCTCGTATTGTTTATGCCCTTTCTGGACTCTGTGGTGTGGTGCCTCTCCCTCCCCCTGCTTCTCTCCTCACCCCTCCCTCCCTGCGCACTGGAGCGTAACGGGAGACACACGAGGAGCCGTGGATGAGAGGAGTCAGTTAGCAAAAGAGAGAGAAGGCAACACAGCTGCACATGCACACACATACGCGCACGCGGCCGCACAGATACTCACACATGCGTGCGTACACTCTGGAGCTTGGCGTGGCCAACCAGCATGCAAAGGTGAGCCTCTGCTCTTACTGCTTTGTGCGTATGTGTGAGGATCCGCTCGCAAGGAGATTAAAGGAAATGTAAACCTCGGTAGGAACTGTTAAACAACAAGTCAAGGTTTTCACATATTTTGTTTCCTTTTGCTGGACTACTGTATATGTGAGTGTGTGTGTGTGTGTGTGTGTGTGTGTGTGTGTGTGTGTGTGTGTGTGTGTGTGTGTGTGTGTGTGTGTGTGTGTGTGTGTGTGTGTGTGTGTGTGTGTGTGAGTTTGTGAGTAGGCGTAACTGCTACACTTATGCTAAGTGTGTCTTTAAGACTCTGTCATTAGCCGTCACTGTGCAGCATCATAAACAACGTGTGTGTTCTGTGGTACATGTGTTGTATGTGACACTGCATGTGTACCTGTTCATTTGGAGTTTATTTAGGGTTTATGTAGCTGCAGAGAAAAATATCTAAGTATAAACAGAATCACTTCTGCCACTGCTACACTGTTATGATGAGGAACTAAACACTTAAGAGATGTTCCATGAAGCATGGCACTGATGCTACTGGAACTGCATCATAGACAAAAGAGAGAAAAGCCTGACTCTTAATGATTTTGTGCCCTAACTCTATCAGTGCTCCATCCGTTTATCAGTGAATTCCATATCAGTTGCTTAAAGGCAAGAAGCTGACACATGTTCTCTGAGTGGTATAAGGACTTGTAAATGGACATTAAAATGTGACTTTACCCAGTGAGGTTCAGAGGGATGCAGACACACCTCACTGCACCATGCCATGTCTCTGTGGTGTCCTGGTGTGAGTGGTAAACATCTGTGCAGTGCCAAGGTGTCCCCATCCTGCACAGATAAGGGCAGGTCAGCTGCAGGTCCAGTACCTAATGCTGTTTTACAGTTCAGTGAGTGTCAAAATGAACCTAAGTTAGTATACTTATTATACTTATTAGTATTATATATTATATATATTATTATAATTTTGGTTAATCCAAAAACATATGTGGATCCACTTACAGGTAAGTCATTCCAGAGGGATACTCTAATACTCTAAAGGGACAGACAGAAGGTGCTGGAATTTCAGATATTTGTCACTAGTATTTCTGCTCTCTCTCTCTCTCTCTCTCTCTCTCTCTCTCTCTCTCTCTCTCTCTCTCTCTCTCTCTCTCTCTCCCCCTCCCTCCTCCCTATTTTCTTCCCTGTGGCTCTTTCCACAGCAGCATGCTGTGTCCTGTCACTCGGTGTGTGTGTGTGTGTGTGCGCGCGCGTGTGTGCATGCAGGACGCTGAGTGCGTCTGTTTGAGTTTGGAAAATAAACTCTTGGCAGGGTTAAGCCATGTTAATTCCTTTTTTTCAGAAGCAAACAAGGCGAGATGCTTCCCTGGGCATGTCTTCTGTGTGCCAAACACTGGTAGATTTTATTTTTACCCAGAGGGCTCATGTAAGCTTGCTGTGTGTTTATGCAAGTGTGTGTGTGTGTGTGTGTGTGTGTGTGTGTGTGTGTGTGTGTGTGTGTGTGTGTGTGTGTGTGTGTGTGTGTGTGTGTGTGTGTGTGTTCAAGTGTACTTGAGTTTGTGTGTGCGTGTGTGTGTGTTCAAGTGTGCTTGTGTGTATGTGTGCACGTGTGTGTGTGTGTGTGTGTGTGTGTGTGTGTGTGTGTGTGTGTGTGTGTGTGTGTGTGTGTGTGTATGTATATGTATGTACAAATGTGTGTGTGTTCAAGTGTACTTGTGTTTGTGTGTGTGCGTGTGTGTGTGTGTGTGTGTGTGTGTGTGTGTGTGTGTGTGTGTGTGTGTGTGTGTGTGTGTGTGTGTGTGTGTGTGTGTGTGTCCATAATCTGGCTGTACTACAGCTCCACATGATGAAAAGAGAAGGGAATTTCTGAAAACACAGGTAGCATACCACATCTGGACTGTTTTGCCTGCACAGGTCTGTGAGTATTAAATAAAATGCAAAGAACACAGGTTCATTGCATGTGAAGAAAGATTGTCTAGACAATTGGTAATGGTAGTATGATCTAATTAGTGATTAATATGGCTGATGAAGATGACTTTCCAGGTATTCTCATTCTATCATACGCATCAGTGTTGTTCTTCTGTGTCCTTGCTGGAATGAATCTGGGCACCTGCTGTTTCTCTTATTTGAGGAAGCATTCTTCACATGTTACTTAATCAGCATGTGAACATATTAGCATCAGAGCAACATTTGGAATCTGCATTTTAAAATGCTCATTTAGATATTATCTGAGTGATCATGTTGAGCAATCTCATCTAAATTCGACATTCTAGCAACATCTGCATGTTGGTGGTGAAATGACTAGGAGAACCACAAGTGGTTAAAATGGCTCTGCATGTAAGTACACTACCTTGAAGTGAGAGAGGGCAATGGGGGGTGTGTCTCTGAGGTGGGCGTAGAAGACATGCCATGGAAGCGTGTCTGAGTAATGCCAGACATGAGGGTGGAGGAGGGCAGCTATCCCAGCCATGAGGGTGAAGGGGGGCAGCTATCCCAGCCGTGAGGGTGGAGAAGGGCAGCTATCCCAGCCGTGAGGGTGGAGAAGGGCAGCTATCCCAGCCGTGAGGGTGAAGGGGGGCAGCTATCCCAGACGTGAGGGTGGGGAAGGGCAGCTATCCCAGACGTGAGGGTGGAGAAGGGCAGCTATCCCAGCCGTGAGGGTGGAGAAGGGCAGCTATCCCAGCCATGAGGGTGAAGGGGGGCAGCTATCCCAGACGTGAGGGTGGGGAAGGGCAGCTATCCCAGACGTGAGGGTGGGGAAAAGCAGCTATCCCAGACGTGAGGGTGGAGAAGGGCAGCTATCCCAGCCGTGAGGGTGGAGAAGGGCAGTTATCCCAGACGTGAGGGTGGGGAAGGGCAGCTATCCCAGACGTGAGGGTGAAGGGGGGCAGCTATCCCAGACGTGAGGGTGGGGAAGGGCAGCTATCTCAGCCGTGAGGGTGGAGAAGGGCAGCTATCCCAGCCGTGAGGGTGGAGAAGGGCAGCTATCCCAGACGTGAGGGTGGGGAAGGGCAGCTATCCCAGCCGTGAGGGTGGAGAAGGGCAGCTATCCCAGACTGACTGCAGCCCCATGCCAGGGCAAGTTACATTGAATCTATAGCAAGGAAAACAGTGGCAATAGTGGTGAAAAAGGGAGCACACTGCCAAATGTATTCTGATATAGAAAATAAACATTGTGAGTGATGATGACAGAGGAGGGAGAAAGACTGGCCACAAGATGGCCCCATAAAATTCAAAAGGAAGCAAAAACAAATTGGTATGAATCCTTTTTTACCCTGAGACTTCCTCTATGAAAATCTCTCTCTCTCTCTCTCTCTCTCTCTCTCTCTCTCTCTCTCTCTCTCTCTCTCTCTCTCCATCAAAATCTTGTTCTTCTGCACTCCATTCCAGTCACTTGAGGGGGCACTTCTACCATCACCTGTAGGTGGGGCTGTTCTTCCCTCTCCAAGCCTGCCCACTTTATACAGCGCCTCAGGTTTGGTGCTACTCATGGATTTGCAGGTGCTCTCCATATCCAGTCCACTCCTGTCTACCCCCAGACACAGCCCAGAGCTACTGCAGTCTGCTAGCACGGGCTGCTTGAGAGCTGATGTAAGCGTGCCTGTGAACATGCACTGAACTGGGTTTTATTCGTTTAGTCAGAAGAATGCATGCATGCACAGACAGAAAGAAATGTAGATGCAGTAGGGATGTTGAAATTGTTGCTTTCACTTGGTCATTTGCTTAAGGCAAATGATAATACTTATAAAACGTATGTAAGCGTAGGTATTTGGTATGGGTGATTGGACCACTCCTGACAAAAAAGGACACAGGATGGAGACAGGTCCTGTAGCAGTCTATCTTTGTTTATTCACTCCAACTCTGTGGTCTCTCTACTTTTCCTTTCGTTTTCCACACTCCTTCCACTTTTCAAAATAAAAGCATTTTCTCAAAGAAACAACATTCTTTTTAGAACTAAAACTATGCGTGTGAACTGTTCAAATTGACATCTTACACATATAATACTTATTGCAGACTGTAAAAGAATCCTACTTTAAGCTAGCTGCATCTTCATCAGCACTGAGCTCTGGCTAATCTTGTCCACTGTTCAGTAGTCTTACACTACTGTTACTACCGATTTATGTAATCATTTTTCTTTTACAGTTCCAGTCAAATATTAGATACATTTAGAATTACGGTCACCTCAAGGAACTTCACTGCCTTCCTGGATTAATGCCTCCTTTTCTCTCTCAGCAGAATTATATACTTTCTTGCTTGCGACTAAACACAATATTTTAGCTTCTCAACTTTATCCAATTCCTGCTCTCTCTCTTTTAACTATTAATACGTATTATAAACTCATCATTGCCTGGTTAGGTTCCCCAGCCCCTAAAAATGGCAGTTATCACACTTTCTTCGGAAACCCAATGCTGACCCCTGTGATTTTAATAATTATCACCACATTTAAATTTTTACATTTCTGGCTAAAGTCTCAGACACTGTAGTTTCTACTCAGCTCAAAGCCCATTTGTTGGAAAATGATGTCTGGCAATCTTTTCAAGCAGGCTTTTTTACCCTTCACAGTACTGAAATGACTCTTGTTAAAATCATAAATGATGTTCCGTTAGCAACGGAACAGGTTTACTTTCCATTCTTAGCTTGTGCAACTTTTATGCAATTTGTCATTAAAATTTTTCTAGGTCTATCTAGGGTATCGCCATCTAGGAAAAACTTCACACTGACTCTGACTCTTTGAAATCTATTATCACTGCTGTTCTTCATGGTTTACCCAGCGGTCAGTATTAGGCCCCACCCTTTTTTAGAATTTACCCCATACATTGGAATGTAATATGAGGCATTATAATTTTGATTTCTTGTATACTTCTCAGTGGAATCCCTCATTACATCAGTCATATGTACCTGTTACTTTCATCTCAGCAATACTTCCAGACTTTACCAAAGGGGTTACTTTAGTTAACCCCTTCCTCTTTCTTTCCCCGTCAGTGTACATACATTTTGTTCAATTGTGTAGCCTATATTTTGCTTTATTTAAGTGTTTGCACTCTGCATTGTAGTTTTGACAGGTAGTCAAATTGTATTATTATTGTTGTTGTTGGCTAAATGAAAGCCAAATGATGGACAAAAGCTGGTAGTGTTTGCTGAATGCCAGCTAAGCAGTGTCCAAGCTCAAGACTGAGAACTGGCTGAATGGCTGAAGGTTCAGAACAGGCGATCAGAAGTATCTTAGAGCTCACTAGATACTGGCTGTACATTGGCTGAATGCTGTCTTAAGGCTGGGCGTAGTTCTCAGTAAGGCCTGCATCTGAGATGTTGTGTTGCAGGTTGTTTGTTCTTGTTTTCTAACCAGATCTATATGGTTGTGAGGGAGGGATTGATCACACCAAGCACTATTCTAGAATATTACTGAAAATCAGCAAGAGGTGGAAATATTACAGTTCAACAGAATACAGAGGGGACCAAATAACAAAAAACACTAACATTCTGTAATAATTTACACATACACACAAACACACGCACACACACACACACACACACACACACACACACACACACACATGCATGCGCGCACATACACGCACAATAAACAGGTATACAGAATTGATCAGTATTTTTGACACACTACTTTAGCAGGCCTCTCATACTCAATCCATATTTTTAATTTTATTTTTGTTGTTAATTAATTTTTTGGTCTTGGCTACAAAAAAACTTTCCTTTAGGAATTTTTTTCTGAAAAAAGGAGGTTTATTTTGAAAAGCAGACTATGTTCTGCCTAGTTCTTGTGTTTTTGATGTGGTAAATATGTCATGTTTTATGCTTTCCTAAACACCTTCATCTTAAACCAACACCAAGAGACTCGGTCATAAAGTGCAGGTTTCAGATTCCGGCCCTCATCAAGGGCAGGCGGCCCTGGGATTCAGCCTGGTCCTCTCTTGGAGGTCACAGGGGTCTGTGTGCAAAGATCAGAATCACTGGATAACAAGCTCTTCTTCTTGGAAACAGACGTTTTCATGATGTATCTGTTTTTCTTATGAAATCCATTCCAAGCAGATAAAAGCAAAGCTGTGCTGTCAGCATCAGTGCATAACCTGCCTCCAGTTTGTGTTTGTGTGTGTGTGTTTGTGTGTGCGCGCGCATGTGTGTGTGTGCGTATGTGTAGGCACGTGTGCATGTCTTGTCCAGTAGTCATGAAGCAGTAATTTTTGTCAAACCCCAGGCTCCCTAAGTGCATCCATTTAATATAGTGTTACCAGTAGGTGTTCTCTCTAGTGTACAGAGTATTTATAACTTTTGTCATCATAGAGAGACCACTGTATGTTGTGGGTCTTTTGGCCTTGGGGAGTTATCAGTACCAGCTCTGCCCAGTGGGAGTACTTCTGCAGTATGTTTTTACTTTTTACCATTTCCAAATCATTACCCTCTGACTGAGATGTTTATGGGTGTAAAAAGCAGGTCAGTGGCTTGTCTGTTGCCAATGTATTTATCATAAACTGTTCTTGAAATATTCTCACTGGTGGCAGAGCTTCAATGCAAATTCAAATTCAGATATGTTGCTGAACATTGCAGGCAGATTCCTCTTTAATCCTAGGGCTCTGTGAGTATGTGTGTGTGCGCATCTATATGTGTGTTAATTTAGAAACATCGGGCTGATAACTCCCATTTATCTTCCATGTGTGGGTGTGTATGTCTTGTGCTCTGAGATGAGATAGGTGTGATATAGAGCTCTCATCTGTTTCCCCTCCAGATCTTCTCTCCGTTCGTGAGGTGGGAGGGGATCTACAGGGATCTACACTCACTCTTCAGGCACTTACTTTACACATCTAAACTTTTGCCGGAAGGAACTCCGTCATGCTTTCTCCTGTATCAATAGTGTTCTTCTTGTGATGGCAGTAAATTGAACTCCATGCTACACAGTAGGTGGGGGGGGGGGGGGGGGTTAGAAGAAAAACACAGAAAAAGAGAGAAAGCAAGCCTGGGAGAATGGAGAGAGGCATCATGAGAGACAGAGTTAGAAATAGAAACAGAGTCAGAGACAGAGATAGAAAGAGCGATAGAAAGTCAGACAGAGAGAGATGGAGAGAGTCATAGAGATAGAGAGTCAGAAAGAGAGTGACAGAGCATCTCAGGGAGAGAGAGAGAGAGAGAGAGAGAGAGAGAGAGATGGGGGAGTGCTGCTGTGGACTGGGTCCAGACTGCATCCTCTGCTCTCACTGAGTTAGACGCCTTCCTGCTGAGGTCATGTGGTGGAGTTGTGAGAATGTGGAACGGCACGGGCAACCACACGAACCTAGACCGTGGACACACTCATGCACACACTCCTCAAATGGCATAAACACAGCTGTTTGTGTGCATGTGTGTGTGTGTGTGTGTGTGTGTGTGTGTGTGTGTGTGTGTGTGTGTGTGAGCGAGAGAGAGAGAGAGAGAGAGAGAGAGAGAGAGAGAAAGAGACAGAGAGAAGGAGCAAACTCAAAGAGCACCACAGGGACAGATTTTAGCCTCTCTGATATACACAGAGCAGGAGTATGGGGAGACGTCTAAACAGTCTGCTGCCATTTTCCAGCCAGGTCCATCATTCCAAAAACCTGCTGTTGTTAAGCATTATTGTCCAAAAACCTCCTCTTTTCCCTCAGCAACCTCAGATTGCTCTGTGCACGTGGGCCAAAGAGGCGGGCCCCACTAGAGTTTGATGCAGCACTGTCTGACCACCACAACTATGAGTCCGACCTTTAGCTCCAGGCCCGAGCAACAGCGAGTAAATCACACTGAGGCTCCACCTAAACAGCTGCAGCACTGAGGATCACTGCCCACTTCCCTGCAGTGGGACCGACATAGCCAATGGGGGCCTGCGTCATAATCCACCTCCTTAGACTGATTTAGGACCAGTTTCCCTAGCTGAATTCTGGCCTTAGTATTGGCACTGCGCTGAAGTGTGATCAGCTTTCGTCGTGGCTTGTCAGAGAGCTGTGGGAGGAGAGTGAGATGTCACAGCGCGGTGACACTCCTGTGAGATGGCTCCAGTGAGACGCTGGTGTTCTCTGTGCACTGCAGGCCGGAGGAACAGCTCATCATTCCTCATGTCAGGGCACCAAGCAGGTCACCCTCACACACACAGTTTCTTCTGCATTTCCAGACAATGAGACTGGGAACTGAGGGACTGTGGAGAGAAGACAGGACATGCATATCATGTTGTTTGGACGTGTGTGTGTGTGTGTGTGTGTGTGTGTGTGTGTGTGTGTGTGTGTGTGTGTGTGTGTGTGTGTGTGTGTGTGTGTGTGTGTGTGTGTGTGTGTGTGTGTGTGAGAGAGAGAGAGAGAGAGAGGGAGAGAGAGTTTATCTGAGTTTATTGTCTGGATAAGCCCATGGCGTCTCAGGTGTAGATGTAGACCATACTGTGTATTGTCCTGCTACATGACCCAGCTTGACTTTGTTGTACAGACAAGACATTTGTAGCTGATGTTCCACTTCAGTCTGCCCACACTGGCACTCTACAGCCGTAGTTCTGTGGGTGTTGGAAAGTGAGTGAGAAAGTAAGACTGCAAGAGAAACAAGCAAGCCCAAGCTATCAGTAATCATCATTTAAGACGAATAAAAAGGATGTGTCTCATCGTGGATAAGATACCATTTTAATGATCCCAAAGTTCACATATGTGTACAATTACTGAATGTGTGTGTGTGTGTGTGTGTGTGTGTGTGTGTGTGTGTGTGTGTGTGTGTGTGTGTGTGTGTGTGTGTGTGTGTGTGTGCGTGTGCACTTATTTGCTCATATATATGTGTTTGTGTGTCTATGTGCAATTGTGTCTGTGTGTACTTGTGCAAAGCTGCATGGCCATGTGAGGCTGTGTGTGTTCATTTAACAGTGAGCTGGATGAGTGTGAGCGATGTACACGTATGTGGGCCTCAGTTAGTTGTGTGGGATGAGAAGTGAGCGGGCTGATGTGTGTGATTGGCTCCAGGACTCACAGGATTCAGAGCCCCTGCCAAAAAGATGAAGAATCAAGGCGAAAAGCCTGGAATCATCCCCTGACCTGTGGCAATGTTGGAAAATGTCTCATTTAGCAGTTGTCAGACATGCTCAGGATTAATGAGGAAGAGGCATCTGGTGTTGAGTGCCAGTATACATTAGCCTTTAAGGCATGCCAGTGTACATTAGCCTTTAAGGCATGCCAATATACATGGAGCTTGAAGCTGATAGGAGATGGTTTTGGCTCTTGTCGTGCCGTAACGGCTACGGTTGAGATTTGGCTAGATGCTCAGGTGGCAGGAGTCTTGCGGAAGGCTTCAGGGAGGTGTTGAGTGGTTGACTGGAAGGTTATTCTGTGTGTGCGTGTGTGTTGAGCGTGTACTCTGAGCAGACCAGGAAGGACGATAAGTCTAATTGGCCCTGCAATGAGAGTTCTGGGTTGGGATGTGTGTGTGTGTGTGTGTGTGTGTGTGTGAGAGAGAGAGAAAAGTGACATATGTGTGTCGGTGGAGGAGTGTGCTGGCTTTGCAGAATCAACGTTGATATACAGAGCAGTGAGGAGAGAAAATGAGAAAGAGAAAAGAAGGAGAAGGAGGATGTGATGCCACCATCTGTTTGCCACATGCAAGGCCTGCCGCAGCCCCATAAATCTCGGATGCGCTCAGCAATGCAGGGTCACATTCCGTCAGGCTAGATGTGTTCTCAATACCCGCGGCCCTGCAGCAGCACCCAGCCCTGACGCACACGTCCCCCGGTAAAGGCACAAAGAGCCCGACGGGGAATGAGCATGCGTGGAGCTGGTGCCTCGGTCACACCAGCGTCAGATGGATACTTCTGGATGGACTTGGGAGTGGGGCTTAAGGCGGGGTTTGGGGTGGAGCTTGAAGGTGTGGCGGCACGCTGTTGTGTGTGGCCGTCTGCAACATTTGTTCCATTTACTCACTCTTCCCAAATCTTCTTAAGAACACTTATGGATAACAGCTCTCCGTGTCCCATCACTACTGGCACACTGTACGCCGGGCCAGAATGTTTCCTGGCTGTCACCTCTTGACCCCCGCTCACAGCTCCAGGTCAGAGGTCAGCAGAGGGGCCACTGCATGCGTCTGGGTGAATGATTTTGAGTTTTCCTGGATGACTCAGAGCAGTTGTTATGGTGATCCTAATGCTAACTCTCCTATTTTGACAGCACCAAATTAACACTTGACTGTTTTTTTGAGATTTGTGAATTAGCTTATTTGTGGGCACAATAATGCCCTGTTTGTACAGATGGGTCATTCATAAAACTGTCATCTATTAGGAAAGAAGGTGACAAAGGTATCGTTTGGTTTGGATTAGATTAGATTGTATGATAAAGCTATATATAAATTATATGGTATATTCTCAAAATGGGCAAGGGTGAAGTGGATTAGATAGATGACCATTCACGCAATTAAGTTAATTATTTCAGTCTTTCTCACTGTGGGTATGCATTGCCCCGGTAAGATGTTCATCAGCTAACCAAATAAAGTAAGGATCTCTTCTAGATATGCTCTATGTGCAGAGCGACCGATCACGAAATTAATCAAAGCTAGGGCTTTGATACATTTGAATTGCTTATGCCGGAACTTCTGACTGTAGCAAATGGTTCTTAGTAATGTTAAATGTAATTTTTTGGTCAGAATGATTTCATATATTATATGATGTACTAAAAGTGATATACAGTTTACGGTTATGGTTTTTTGCTTTATTTAAATATTCGCAAATGCTTAATTGCTCTAACAAATTAACCAAAAAACAGGAACGTCTGTGAAGTTTGGAGGGACGAATATTTGAAAAATCGCAGTGTGGCTTCCAGAGAAAGAAAAAAAACCCTCAAACTAGGCTAGATGGTCAGATCGTTGTCTTGTCTTTAAGTTGCGGAGCCACTTTTTCTAGACTTGGGTTTGATTTCGCGGAAATTTAGATCAATTGAAATCATTTTGGTGAGAAGAAAAAAAATAATATAATGACATGGTTGCCAGAGATGATTCACCACTAATTTCATGTTCCCTCTTAAAAGAGAAGTTCTTCTGGTGTTTTCTTGTCCCGCTCGAGCTGTGGCTGAAGACCTCCAGCCAATTGCAAGGCCTACACGTGACATCATAGCACTGCTATGTGGTCGATGAATAAAGATGAACGTTCCAGAAAAAACACGCGAAAAAGGGAAGCTGATGGCGAATGAGCGCAAACCCAACAGCAAAGAGAAAATCCGCCGCTTATTATTATTCATCTATCACGGGAGCAGGGCGGCCCGAGGTCTGGCCCGACACTATGCTGACTGAGCGGGAAGAGGGCGGCACACGCCAGTTAGCGCACCGTCAGAGATTCCGAAATCCAGCCGCTCTGGTGGGGGTAGAAAAACCCAGTGAGAACAGCCGGGGTGCACACATCGGTTAGTTTTGTCTACCATCAGAGAAGTCACTCGTGGAGATGATGGCTCAAGTAATTAGCGGAGGGGATGCGGGAACCAGTTGCAAAAGGTCAGAGAACATTAGCAAGCTTTTGCACCGAAGGACACAAACAGAAGCAGCATAACACGTCTATTATACTGTTGTAGCTCAGCAGACTTTATGAGGCAGCATCTCTGTTTTACATTCGTAAAGTTAATCTTCCATTAAAGCAAAATGTGTCTCTATAGCTTACATAAAAACATTTTATTTTCGATAAGAAACTGTCCACACATGTGCATCAGTAGTGCTTGCTGGCTATGATGGAAAGGCCCTAGCACACGGCACACAAACCTTTCCTCTGAAACAAGCCCTGAACATCAAGAATTAGCAGATGTAGCGCACAAAGGACCCAGAAGAGGATGAAATCACAACATATTGACCAGCCAGGAGATACATTAGGCCCTGTCTTCATCAAATATGGGTTAACAACAAAACCAGGGTCATGTACCTGACAATCATTTGCTCCCAAATTCTGTGATGTTAGTCACTGACCAAAATACTGCATTAGTGAGATTTTCCTTTGAGACTTTATGATGAAAGGGTTCAGTGATATGGTATGGGGCGTATTGCACAGCCTTCCGAGTGTCCAGTTCATCTCTCTTCCTCCTCTCTTTCCTTTCTGTCTACCCTTTCCCCCTCCAGCTTTCTTTCTTTAATCCTGTGCCAAAGAAAAGTCTTGGGGCATGTACGATGAAGAGGAAAGGAATGGATTGAACAAGTCTGAAGAAAGAAGGATAATTTTGGGGGGAATATGGCTTATATTAATGGAGGAATATTGCTTTACCTCATCTGAAATAAATTACTCAGCTGAACTCAGTGTCCTCTGAGCTTGGGCGGACAGCCACTCTTGGTCCAGATAGGCAAGGATCAGCCAGTCGGTCATATCTGTCACCTTGGGAACAATGCTGTAGGACGCAGCCTTTGGAGAGTTCCAGAACAAGGTCCCGTTCCTTTTCAAAAGATCAAAGGCCTTCAGCAAAACATTTATGTCGCTGTCATTTGGCTTGGTATGCAGTGCATGCAGCACCACTGACACTTGGCAGATTCCAGAATGTTCCAGAAAGAATAGGCTCCTAGGTTTGAAGAATAGGTTTAGCTATTTATTAATTGTTTATGAATTACAACATAAAGCAGAAAACAAAGGCTACAAACTGACAGGGAAGAATATAGAGTTATGTAAATGCTGTAAAATGCCATAGCACAGCAAGTGGGATTCAAGTGTTTCTAGATGTGTACTGCAGTGTAGTGCTGAGGTCTTTAACTACTGCAGTTTGTAATAAATTTGAACGGTAGCTGCACACATGTTTGGCAGAGACTACAGTTTTTACTGGTAGAGGCTGACAGTGTGGTCATGTTAGTCTTGCATAATTAGTAGGCGATTTACAAATGATAACACAAACTAACCACAGGAGAGAGTGTAATTTAGATCTGCAGTGATATAATGTTTAAAATGCAGAAGCCAATTGTCTGCCTTGGTTTGCACTATATGAGATTTCTTTATATCTTTACATCACTTGCGGGCCTCCAAAAACTTTACAAGACACATGGAGCCCCTTTTATATTTCAATCCATCACTCCTTTTGAAAAGAGGAAAAAAAATCTCATAAATTGGTTGTCAGGTGCCAATGTCTTTCCACAAGGAACTTTCCACACCCTTCAGGGATCTGAGGTGGAAGTGTGAGCTGTTCATGCGTGCTCCTCAGAGAGCCCTGCCCTGGAGGGCTAGCAGAAGCTCCGTGGGAATGGAGTCCTGAAAGCTCGTCAACTCAAATAAGGGATTCGGTAGCTGCACCAAAGCCATCTCACCATGAGGAAAAGCATGCACTGTAATCAGCATTTAAAAACAACCACCATTTTAATGGTGGGAGTTTTAATGCAGTTTTTATTGCCGTTTTATTTTTATTCCCTGTGAAATTTTAATTTAGTTTTCAGGGTGGATTTTTTAATGCTATTTTCAGTTAGCTTTAATGTCATTTTTTATTTAGTTTGTTTCTAAGTTACTTTTATATAAAAAAAAACATTTAGTTTATTGTAGATTATTAAAGTATATTCTAATAACCTTGACATAACAGTATGCACAAAAAGACTAATTTCATTGCAGCTGGGTGAGAGTCTGTACAGGACTGGACCAAGTTTCTCTCAGAGCTAGCACATTCTGTCTGCTTCCTGTCTGCTTCCTTTCTGCTTCCTGTCTGCCTCCTGTCTGCTTCCTGTCAGCACAAACCAGTTTGAGTACCCCGTAGCCATGGGAGAGGAGTGCATGCCACAGGAGGGGGCACCTCGGGGCGGATGTGCGTGGTTTTACATGCAGACTGGCATTATCTGTGTGTCTCTTGTCCCCAATCAAAGAACAGGGCCCTAAATATACACCGTAAAGCCTTCCCAGGCTCCTCCACGCTCCAGCAACGCAGCCACCGTTTGGGCCGCTGGCCAATGACATTGCCTCCGACCTCTTCCAAAAGTATTTTTAAGGTCAATTACAGGGTATAGTGACTTCTGATGGCCTACTGCAGTTTCAAAGAGCTTATATTAAAGGTTTATGTGGAAGACTCGGACAGAGCTGCCTTCACTAACCCACGGACCATTGTTACCGCACACCCACTCACAGACCCACTGAAGGCAGTTTGTGCGTGTGTGTGTTCCTGAGTTCATGCACATACTGTAAAGATTTGAGTGAGAAAGACTCTGAGTGTCTGAGTTCACTTAGCATTTCATATGGTTTGTGTGTTATGTTCTTTTTGGTAGGTATGTACTTTGTTGGTCTCGTATGTTTCTTGTGGCGGTGTCTGCCTGCTTTCTTTCAGGACTGCATGTCCAGGTGTCCACAAAGCATTGCAAAGTGATTTTTTTTGTTCATTTGTAGCCTTCATGCAACTTGAAACTGGGTAAAATTAAGCTGACACACAGCAAATATGCACTTGTATGATTAAACTCTTCCAATCAGTCTTTCAGTGTCTAGTACTGCTAGAGCAGTGTGTCTCTCACCCTCTCCACAGTTAGCAGATAGGTTGCCACAGTTACCGATCAACACAGCGTAAGGTTCAGGGATGACCACACAGGAAGGTGCAGGTCCTTGTGCCATGTCTACGCCCCGCCTCCGTACCTCACTCCATATCCTGTCTGCCATTCATACACATAATACACTGTAACTGTTCATAGTAGGGTGCGAGCACAGTCAAAGCCACAGAGCATGGAGTGTGTGTGTGTGTGTGTGTGTGTGTGTGTGTGTGTGTGTGTGTGTGTGTGTGTGTGTGAGAGAGAGAGAGAGAGAGAGAGAAAGGGAGAATATGTATATTTGAGTCAATGGAGGTGTTTGGGCTTGTTTGTATACTGTTCCTTATCAAACACTGTATCTATAACCGTCAGACACCGCCAAAAGTGGGATTAGTGAAATAATCCCTACTCCTCTCCTTCACTCTCTCCCTCTTCCACTCCCCCTCTCCCTCCTTGCATGGTAAGGCCACCCACATCAGGAGCGTACCGCACGCCGCAGCTGCCCAGCTGCAGTGAGTTAAAAATAAACCCGGACCTGCAAACAGGGTCTGCTCATCCTCCTCCTCCTCCTCCTCCTCCTCCTCCTCCTCCTCCTCCTCGTCCTCCTCATGCTCCAGCAGGAGGACTCTGCTACTGCGTTTGGAGCTGTGGCCTGGCCGGGCTGTGGGAGGAGATGTCTTTCTGGGTATGGGGCAGACGGCTACCCCCGGCTCCTTATAGAGAGGGCGTGGCAGGGCATTCCGTCTCAGGCCATTCCGTGTGGAAGTTTGGTTATTTTCAGATGAAAGGTCGCTCTTTCCTTGGGTGAATCATGTAACTGCACAGATGAGAGCTGAAATATGGCAGAGGGATGTTCAGACAGTCAGACTGTCACTTAGTCAGAGTTCACTGGGTTCTGCAGCGAGAGCACATCAGACCCAGATGCTGTGGAACTGATGGCTGTAACACCAGGAACTGAGACTTCCTTATTCCTCCAGTTTCTGTACATTCACTGCACTCACCTGTCACTGAGGAGCAGACGCAGACATGCAGCTGCAGCTGTGCGTGAAGCGCTCGGCTCCTGTCTTAGGTCTTCGTCCCACTGTTGGCACTGCAGAAGAAACTGAAGTGATGTGACATTAAACAGGAAGTCCTCAGGTTCTCATGGACAGTTTGTTCAGTTTGGGTCTCAAGAGGCTCAGACTGAGAGAATGAGCAGTTTTTCTTCTCCCAGCTCACCTCACTCTGCTATAGCTATGCTATGGTATTTCTTTGCATCTGTCCCATCTGGTCAGTCTCTCTCGCGCTCTCTCTCTGTCCTGTCTCTCTCCATTCTCTCTCTCTCTACCTCTCTCTACCTTACCCTCTCTCTCTCTCTCCACCCCCCCCCCTTCTCATTTCTTTTCTCGTTTGCTGCCCCTCTGAGAGGAACCCTGGGTTGCAGCAAATAGCAGAAGAATGCGGGACGCTCTGATGTGAGGATACCCATGAATAGGCTCTTTGAGAGGGATAATGTTTGCTCTGCTGCCCCCTTCTCTCCCTCCTTCTCTCTTCCCCCCCTCTCTCATCACTCTCTCTCTTTCACCCCATCTCTCCTGCAGTTTGTTTGTATAGTCTAATGATTTTGGAAGAGGCCGATAAAACCATAGACTAATATTAAACGTGTCCACCAATAAGTCGCACCTGTGCAGACATTGGTACTTCTTTACATCGTAGAGGGATGCATACACACAAGTGTATCACACTGAGCTACTGTTGTTGAGTGTGAAGAATCTGGATCTCTTCTCTCTTCACTGAAAGGGATCCAACCATTCAGGCTTCTTTATGGTCTTCTTGAGTCATGCTGGACACGCCCACTAGAACAGGTGTGTAAAGGTTATCCGTATAAAGCACGTGTTTCCTCCCCAACAGGCCAACGTTACTGATCAGGCCCTTCGGTGCAGATCTCCTATTCACTCACAACACACTGGTTGGAGCCACCAGTTTCAACATCCCTGAACATCCCAGTTTCAACATCCCTGAACATCCCAGTTTCAACATCTCGTGTACTTAATGAAATTTCACAATTCCATGATTGAAGATCATGGACTCATTATTCTAAAAAAATAACTCCCACTTAAAAATTATGCTGAGAATGGAGTGTGTCTTGAAAAGGCGTACTATGATCTGGGGTTTTCATTTCCACTGCATTATAACTAGACTGTAAATAGGAGTTTATTGTGTGATAATGATTATGGGACATGACATGAGACAAATTTGACATCAACGCTGGCTGTTTGACGTTCAGCAGCCTAATATAAACACATACACAAAAAAACGAATTTCATCAAGATATCTTTCACTTCACACATGCAGTCATATGAAACAAATACCAATGTGTCTGTTAATGAAAGCTCAGGAAGACATGAGTCACGCCAAAGAGATCTCATGAGTACATGTCTGCTTCCTGTCTCATACTGCAGGGGAACGCAGTAAAAACTCAACATGCACACAGGAACACAAAGCAAGCCTCATGTTTTACACATGTAAATATTCACAGACTCCATTCTGTGATTTTGCAATGCAACAGCCCAGTTTGCTCAGTTAAAACATTAAAAAACAACAAAATAAGTTTAAAGAAAAAAAGCAGTGATTCTTGTCATTTGTATCCTCATTACAAAACACATGTGTATTCTGTTTATACCCCACTCTGGTTAGTTGTGGGCTGCAGACCTTCTATGACATTGGCTTGGGGTTTTATCACAGATGTGACATGCAGGTCAGGAATGACTCCTTAGCTTATTGACACCACATATTGATGAGGACTCAGAGTGGAGTTCCAGGCCAGCTCTCATCCCTCCTCAGTGTCTGTCGGGGGGGTTCCCCTCCGTGGGCTGGCACCTCATGGAGAATACACACGCCCTCTGGCATCCACTGCAGGCCGTCTGGCTGGGCTTTGCGCTGGGGAGAGTGAAGACTAGTAGGTTCTCTGTGTGCTGGCTCTCTCATTGGGCACACCAGAGTGCACTGGGCCAGACATGTCGGCAGTAGATATGGTACAAGTGAGACTCCCAAAAGACAAAGCCAGACTGAACCAAAGAGATGAGGCCTTCTTCAGGAAACACAGATCTGGTCTGGCTGTCTACCTGACCACCTATCTGTCAATTTCAGTTTTATTCATAGGTCCTTTATTGGCATGACTGTTCTGTGGACTGCATTGCCCAAACAGGTACAATCTTGAGACCTGCATTCTGAGGGGAGCAATCAGGGAAGACCAGCAAAAGAGTTACTGTAATGGTGGTGTTAATAATAACAGTCCATTTCTGTCTGTCTGTTTCTCTTCCACCCTCTCTCTCTCTCTCTTTCATCTCTCCATCTCTCTCTCTCTCTCTTTCTCTCTCTCTCTCTGCTGTAAAATACACTATTAACTCGTCATACAGTCTCATTCACCCATGCGCACAAACTCGCTCTCACACATTCACACAAATACATTCCTAATTTAAGACCTAGATGTCAGATGAAAGTCAATAAAAATCTGCCCTGCAGGTTTTACTGGTGATCCTGGACTGCTGGTGTGTTACATATTCACCCCATTTGTTGGGGGGCTGTTTTTACAACCACACACACACACACACACACACACACACACACACACACACACACACACACACACACACCAGCTGTGGGGGTGACCTGTGCCTTCACCCCTCCTATGAGCTGGACTGCTGAGTGGCACACCAGCCTCCCGGAGTGTCCGAAAGGGTCATGCACAGCATTCCACAGATGCGTGAGTTGACACATACTGCATCATGTGACCTCTTTTCAAAGTGACTGTGTTTGTGTCAGTTTGAGTCAGAAGTGAGCGTTTGAAGGTGTGAAAGGTATGGTTCTGTAAAAAGCTGGGCCTAACTCTCCAGTGATGCAGCTGTGCTGGGATGCACTGGGAGGTGTGGTGGGGCTCTGCTACACATCCTGCTCCACCCGTCCTGTTCCATCTTGAGCAGCTAACCCACTTAACAGCAGCTGTCACCATACAGTGTTGTTCTTATGTCTGATGTTTACAGTGAGTTTGTAAAAGCCAACAAGGCTTCTTTGGTGTGTTGTGGTGCTGTAGAGTCCTACATACAATGTTGTCTTTCTAATCAGAGGCTCTTTGATCTGTAATCAAGGAAGTGCCTAAAGTCTATGCATAGAGTTAGAAGGGAGGTCAGTGTCACGCAAGCTGATTTAGAACAAGACATACTGTTTCAAGCTGATTTAGAACAAGACATAATGTTCCAAGCTGATTTAGAACAAGACATACTGTTCCAAGATGGTTTAGAACAAGACATACTGTTCTTTCTGTATTTAATAGATTGAATCTGTGATTAGTGCAGTGTGGTTACTACATGTTTTAAAATATGTGAATGCTGGTCAGCATGGCAGATGACAAATTGAACTGCATTGAAAACCTGTAATAAATTTTGTTGCCTCTTTTTTCCAGTCATGTCAGAGCTTGATTTTTTTTATTACACCTATTCTCAAATGCCTCAACACATTGGCAAACTTTAGAGAGAAAGTATTTTTAAGGTCCTGAAATGGTCGGACAGCTCATTGGTTCCCCTAGTGGCTCAGAGTAGCATAGCTCGAATTTCAGCACCTAAAATACCTCCCTTGCCTCACACCTTGATTGGCAGCTACATATATACATACTGTTTTACCTCGAGCCCCTTTCCCCACTCTGCTGTTTTTGATGTGTTTATTGGCATTATCAGAGCAAAATGAAATTACACAACAGATGTTTGAAGGGGAGTGTGGGATTGGAGTTGGAGTTGTGGCTGAAGGAAGAGATGAAATCATAGGAGAACAGTTTAAGATTGTGTGTTTTTCTCTGGCTGCAGGAGATTATCATCCTTAAACAGTAAAGAAGATGGAGATTAAAGGATTCCCCCCTCCTTTGGTCTTTTTGACTTGGCATGTGTCTTTTCTTTCTCTGCTCATAGAGTTAAGGATGATGATGATGATGATGATGATAATGATGATGATGATGATGATGGCAATGATGATGACAGTGTGAAAATGTAAGTGCTCTTCTTGTGGTTCTGTGTTAATCTGCCATCATTACACGACAGAGGGAGTGTCATTGATGAGGTGTTAATGTTCCAGTGGGGCCATTTTGTGTTGAAAGCTCTTTCAGACCTGAGCGTATTTGCTTCTCTAAGCTCTCTCAGTTTCCTCTTATTTCCACCTTTCTATACCTATTAAAAATTATTTATTTGTATGTTTGTTTGTTCGGTTTTGGTCCGTTACACTACCCAGTCATTACTGAGCCACCCAATAAATAGGTGATAAAATCACCTATTGCTCGGTGAACATCTCAGGATGCTTTTAAATTTGATTTGGCCTGTGAATCCTGATACTTTCCACATCAATAAGTAATTCTAATTCTAGCCACTCTGTGAGGAGTTGAAGTTGAGGTCTGAGGGCAGAGCCTGCCAGTGGCCTGTCTGGATGACTCTGGGATTATCTAGAGATATGTGGAGATGTGCAGTCATGGCCTGGTGGTTAGGGAACTGGTCTTGTAACCGGAGGGTCGGGGGTTCGATTCCCAGACCTGAGGCCATGACTGAGGTGCCCCTGAGCAAGGTCCTTAACCCTCAATTTCTCACTTGTATAAAAAATGAAATAAAAAATGTAAGTCGCTCTGGATAAGGGTGTCTGCTAAATGCCATAAATGTAATGTGCAGTCCCACATAATTTTCCTTTAAATTGTGTAATTATAAAACATTTAAAACAAGAGCAAACACTAAATGGGGCCACCTCATCTCCACCTAAAGAAATAGACATTTTAGAATGATTAATGTTTAGATATCACGGAAGAGATCAGTCATCTAACAGACATGCAAAAGATCAAATTTCACCACTTTTCTCACCTAAACCTTGGGGGAGTCATTTGTTTTTGTTATGTCTCATGCAGTCGGAGTTGGAGATGTTTTTATTATTAACATGACAAATCCAATATGGTATAATAATAGAAATAACAGTAATAAATATTACATATGTAATATCTTAGTGTTGTTTTTGTTTGTTGGCTGGTTTCATTTATATAACATGTTAAAGGTGTAGATAGTGTTGCAGTGCCAGACTCGAATCTCATTTAATGGGACAGCGTTTTCTCTGGCTCACATACAGTCAAAAGTCTTCTCTGTTCCTCTGATTGATTAGAGGTTATGTCATCATGGCAGCTTTGCAAACATGTATTGGGGTATGTGTTTGTGTGCACGTGTGTGTGAGTGTGTATGTGTGTGTGTCACATGTGTGTGTCTGTGTTTGGAGTACAGAAAGACACATGAGTACTTGGGTGGGGCTATACTACGATTGACACACTGGTGCTTTGACTTTAACCCCTTCATTTACTCACCACGCTCCTACTGACACACTCATTTACACACCAAGCTCCTACTCACACTCATTTACTCACCACGCTCCTACTGACACTCATTTACTCGCCACGCTCGTACTGACACTCATTTACTCGCCACGCTCATACTGACACTCATTTACTCGCCACGCTCATACTGACACACTCATTTACACACCAAACTCCTACTGACACACTCATTTACACACCACACTCCTACTGACACTCATTTACACACCACACTCCTACTGACACACTAATTTATACACCACGCTCCCACTGACACACTCATTTACACACCACGCTCCTACTGACACTCATTTATACACAACACTCCTACTGACACACTAATTTATACACCACACTCCTACTGACACTCATTTACACACCACACTCCTACTGAC